>NW_023645863.1:34144-36096 GCF_015228065.2 Penaeus monodon
AAACAAAAACAGTAATAAAAAAATGACTATCTCTAATAACAAAATGGTTTTCATGCGAGAGTCAAAAGGAAAAAACATCAATATGGCAACCAGAAGACAGAAAGAATACCGAATGACAAAGTGGCAAACCCAAAATAACAATATAACAAACAGAATGACAAAGTGGCAGCCTAAATGGCAATATGACAACCAGAATGACAATATGGCAACCGAAATGACAGTTATACTACTTTTGAACACACACACACACACACACACACACACACATATATATATGTATATATATATATATATATATATTATATATATATATATATGTGTGTGTGTGTGTGTGTGTGTGTGTGTGTGTGTGTGTGTGTGTGTGTGTGTGTGTGTGTGTGTGTGTGTGTGTGTGTGCATACATATGTATATATGTATAAATATATATAACATATATATCTATAATAATATATATATAAAATTATATATATATATATATATTTATATATATATATATATATAATATATAATATATATATATTTTTTACATATATACATATGTATGAACACACACACACACAAACACCCCACCCACACACACCCACATAACACCACACACACCCCACACACACACACACACCCCACACACACCTCACACTACACACACCACACACACTACACACACACATATATAAAATATATTATAATTTTTATATATATATATATACATATATATATTGTTGGGGTGTGTGTGTGTGTGTGTGTGTTCAAAAGTAGTATAATTTCATTTCGGTTGCCAATTGTATTCTGGTTTTCATATTCCCTTTAGCTGCCATTTTGTATTCTGTTTTTTAAATTTTTTTTTTGGTTGCACATTGTCTTCTGGTATCTTCTGTCATTCTGGTTCCCATATTGAGGTTTTTTTTTTTTTTGACTCCGAAAAAAATCTTGTTTTAGAGAAGTCTTTTTTTTATTACTGATTTTTTTTGTATATTTGATCTTAGAGTTTTTTATTTTAACATGATGACTAATCAGTTAAAATGAATAAATTTTTTAAAAATTTATAAATTTTTTTATTGTTTTTTATTAAAAGAATCGTTTTTATTTCAGTCAAATGAATTACGTAAATTTGGTTTATTTATGGGACACAGTTGCTTCCTTAACAATGAATTTGCTTTTAATTTATCATTAGGTTATATGTCTAATCCCCCATTCAGCAGAAAATTTTGAAACCCCCGGCACTAATTCCCTAAAAAATCCCACTAATAAGGAAGAATAATGATAGTGAATAAGTTTATATTTATTATGATTGATTATGTATTTACCATCTGTATTTCATAATCATTTTTTTTTATTATGTTTGTTATTTATTTATAATTTAGAATTTTTTTTTATTATTGTATATTTTTATTACTTATCATTTTTATGTTCTTATCTATTTATATTTTTTTTCATTTTATGTTGTATCTATTCTGATTACTTTTTTTTTGTTATTATATAGTGTACTTACCATTTATTCAAAAATTTATTAATCTATTTTATCTATTATCTTTTTTTTCCACCGTAGATATTATTTTTTTATTTTCATTTTTTTAGTTATTTGCGATCAAATTTTTAGGTGATTGATTTTTGTTTTTTAAAAAACTCATGTTTTCATCTATTTTTATGGGCCAATTTCCCTTTTTTTCATTTTTTTTCCCTTTTTATTTTTTTTTTATTATTTTTTTGTCTTTTATTTCCCTAATCAATATAATACCTCCTTGGTGTGTGGGGTTTGGGTTTTTCGTGTGTTTAAAATTTTCTTTTTTTTCTTTTTTTTCTCATTTCATCTTTAAATTTTTATTTCTACTTTTTTGTTTTTTCTGTCTTTTGTTTCTTTTTTGTTGTTCTTGCTTAAAAACAATATTGTAATATTTTATATATTATATATATATATATTTTTTAAAATATATTATTGGTTTTTTTTTAAAATA
>NW_023645864.1:0-7917 GCF_015228065.2 Penaeus monodon
CGCACAATTCCAACCAGCGACAACCTAGTACAGGAGACCTGCATGGCAGAAACCTCCTGTGGCCATCATCCGAATGCCATGGATGATTCCATTTTCCACGCGTACCACCACAATTTCTCCCACGTAGCAGAGCCCATACTCCTGAGCCTGTGACCCCCCGCCTCCCAAGCCCAGCCTTCCGGGGCCACCCAGCCCACGGGCCAAACAGAGCCATGCGAGGGAGTACAGCCTTGTTGCACACTTCCACCACAGCGGCCACATCCGGGGCCTTTTTAAGGGTGATTCAACCGCTTCGCAGCCATTTTAAAAAGACCAGGAGATTGGGGGGGTGGATACGAGCCATTGAGAATGTAGTGAAACCATCCCATTCAGGGGCCTACATTCAAGCAGTTCGGGCCAATTGCAGAGGACCTGCTGACTGATTTTTAAACTCTCCTTCTTTTGACCACATTACAGAATGGGAGACCTTCAAAGCGGCTTTAACGCAGTAAATTTCGTGGGACCTACACTGCGGCAGATTTTTATAAGGTCTTTATGAAAATCGAATGACAACAGGACAAGCACCCATGGATTACTTCCTCCAGCTTTGAGGGAAGTGTTATCAAGGATACCGTGACCACCCGTGAGGCGATCGGAGATCCTGCAGAGTTTGTGAGGAGAGTTTTCCTGAGTGGGATTCCAGCTTGGCTTCGGACTTTCTTGCCCTTAAGGAAGATGGGAGTCCAACTCAAATGGCTGAAGCTGCTCAGCGAATTTGGAATTCACGTAAACGGCATCAGACATAGTGACGGTTTCTCATCACAAGAATTTCATCGTTCCCTGACCGCCCACCACGTGCACGTGATCACTATGCAATGCCCCCTATCAGCCGACAGTCCTGTTTCGGCCTTTCCAGTAGCTACCCAAGGAAAGTGGTGCAGTTATCACAAGGTCACCACCCCCACTCATCAGACTGTCGGTTTCCCTGTTTTGCAACCAACTCCAGTGCCCAACCTTTATCTAATCGCCTGTTACCAGTGCAAGGACCAGGCCACTTTGCCAGAGACTGTCCCTTTCAACCATGCCAGGGCGATAGTGCTCCCAGAGCCACTGGCAGAACCAGCCCAGGGAGCCACCAACACTCAAGCAGTAGCCACCAGAACAATAGCCACAGTGACTTCTCCAGGACCTGTGGGACGACCACTGTGGCACTCAATGTTGAGGATGCCACTGTTTGTGCTTCATCGACACAGGTTATGAGGTGACAATCACAAGCCGAGGAACCCTTCAGTGATTGTCCACATTGGTTGTGTACGTCAGAAGGATGCCCCTGTACGTCAACTTTGTGGAGTAACAGGCAAAGCCCTGGATGCCTATAGTGAGTGACTTTGACTTCTGTCTTGACATAACCTGCAAGATACGTCATCAAGTTACTGTGTGTGACATCCAGTCTCATGGGACATCACCTGGGAATGGACCTACTGCGGAGGACCTCATTCAGCCTGTCCTCCAATTGCAAGATGACTGGCTTGCTTACTCTGGACCTAAGGACGGGCCTTTTCTGTCACACTCACTGATGGCCTGCTCATTGCAGTGTGCAATGTAAACATGCGAGAGCACTCTCCAAAAGTATCAGACACTGGTGCGGGTAACTCTGATCCTTGCCTTCCTATGTTCATACTCAACCGACAACCCTTCCCCTGCTGCAGTACCACCTACGACAGACCACGGAGCTCCCACCCATGCTGGGCGTTCCCGGAGGGTAGATTGCGAAGTCTGGCCTTAGGATGGTGATATTCTCTGATTCCCCAAGTTTCAGCGTGTGCGCATCTCCTACCTAGTTTACTACAGCCTCACACATGCTGCCCGTGTGGGTAGTGAAATCACCTGGCAAGTCCTGTACGACTGACACAGGGAACACGTTGGGAAACTGAACCCAGTGAAACGAAATCACTCCACCGAGCATCATGCACTGTGCCACTGAATTCCAGTCGTTGCAGGGACACCGATTCCATAGAGACTGATTTGGAGGACAGTGAGGAGGCTGCTGACTTTAGCTGGGAGGAAGATAATTTGATCAGTGTATGGACTGGAAGATTTGGTATGAGATGACGACAATCTCTTTCAGTGGAACTACCACCTTCATTGCACTTGCCGCAGTTGAAGCGGTCGAAGCTGTGGAGGACCTGTCATATCCAGGCTTAAAGAATTTGCAGCAGATTTTGACAGCACTGGAAGATGCCCAGTGCAAGGAGCACAGGCACTATAATCGTTACCAAGGACTTTTGATGGAGGGGAAGAAGCATTGGCCACATTCCAGGTGTTGCAACATCGGATTCAAAACTGGTGATGCCCTAACCATGTGTGCATCGCAGTGGCGGCTCCTCAAGCCACCGAAGCATTCATTGGGACCAGTGTAAACTCTGATGTTTAAAGCAAGGAGAATTGAGCCTTCACTCGCATGGCTCAGCCCTTGGTGTTAGTCCAGAAGAGAAGGATCACTGCGGTTTGTGTAGGACTACCGTAACTAAAAGGCAGTCACACAGCTGATACATAATCCGCGACCCCGCATTGAAAGAACTCATAGACGAAAGCTGGGTCCAGCAGGATAATTTCACCACATTGATAGCAAGGTCAGATGGAGTGTTGAGGTCCATCCAGAGGACAGACCAAAGACTGCCTTTAGTGATGGTATAGACTTTGTTCCAGTTCTGTAGGCTCCCATTTGGTCTCAGCCACTGCCCAACAACATTCCAAGTACTATGAACATTGTCCTTTCCTCAGTCTTAGTTGCGCCATACCTTAGCTTACTGGAGGAATCGTATATAATTCAAGAGCTTCTCACAACATTTCTGGACCCGAGGAAACACTGAAGCTTCTCCTCTGCAGCTGGATTAAAGTTAAACTCTGAGAAGTGGAGACTTTGCACAACCACCATCAACTTCTTGGGAATCACTATAACTCCTGAGGTGTCCAGCCAGATCGTAATAGGTTACTGCCCATTTCGAGACCCCTGTGCCGCAATTGTTGCAGGAATTCGTCGTTTCTTGGTGCTACCGTTTTTTTCAGAAAACATAGAGTCAAAAGGATATGCCACGCTAGCTGCCCTTTGCATCAGTCTTCTAAAAGAAAAGGGCCCAAACCATGGAAATGGGGTGAGACCAGAGGAGGCTTTCAATGACCTTAAAAGAACATGTTAGTTTATGCACCAGTTCTCCAAACAACCTGACTTCTGTCAAAGCATTTGAGTGACACCCTGATGCCAGTAGACTTGCTGTAGGAGCTGCACTTATCAGAGAGATACAGATGGAAACCTCATGCTGTCGCTACTATAGCAGAAGTTGCGGATCCAGAAGCCGGCTATCCTGCAATAGACTGTGAAAGCCCTGCTGTTGTCGAGGTGTTCGAGTCTCGGATCGTATCTTATGGTCGAAGTTTATTGTCTTTACCGACCACCGACCACATGTCTATGTTCAAGCACTGTAACAAATCACCGAGAATGGACTAGGTATGCTCAGACTTATGCTTTCATGACTTTGAGATCTGATACAAAGAAGGACCGACGAATCATGTGCCTGACCTGCTATCACCCCACATTGTGCTCTTGATGTAACGACTTGGGTCACCGGAAAAGTTAGCAATTGAAAACAGGTAAGTATCCAAAGCCTGCAAGACATCTTAGATTATCTCGGGAATGGAACTGGTTCCAAAACAGAAAATGCCATCTCACCTCTCAGACTTGAGCTAAAGGATGTGGTTCTTATCGCTATAAATCTTCTGATAGAATTTTATACAGGTATATGTTCCAGAAAATCTCCATTAAGTCAGCACTAAAGGCAGCACATGAGCCCACCCCTTGCGATGCACCCTGGAAATCCATCGGACTACAACAATCTTCAGCAGTATGTTTATTGGGTGATACCGGTGTTATGTGGAAACATTGCTCTCATGTCAGCCACAGCACGAGGGGTCGCCCAGAGAGTTCCTATGGCTGAAAACCCCATTGGTCTTTACCCTTTAGAAAGAGTCTCATGGACCATTTTCGGATTGAGTCAAGTCACCAATGAGATGGGCACTTCTATTATGATCAGCACACACGTTTTTCATTCAGTGATCCCACTCAAAGACTATACAGCTTCCAGAATTGCATCGGTCTTTCTTGATTATGGGCTGACATACTTTGGGGCCCACTCGAGTCAGTCAGACTGACAAATGGATGCAGTTCATTTCTAAGGTGTTGCAGAGTTGGTAGAGATTTTACGAGGCCTCTCATCATTTCACATTCGAGATCATCCACAAGCAAATGGCCTTGTCGAAAGGACCAATCGTGTCGTGACGGCTGCTCTTAAGACCTGTTGTTGGTGAACATACTGGAAATGGCACAAAGTACATACCGAGTGCGGGCTTGCTCTCAAACTCTGCTATTCACCGGAATACTGGCGAAGCAGCCCTTATACTGCTCACTGGACGGCAGGATACTTCATGTGGGTTGACAATGAAGCCATTTTTGATGAGAACAGCACTCCAACAGAGATCAAGACGCTCGCCGAGCAGACTGTGGCAGCTTCCAAGAATGCTCGGGAAGTCTATGGAAATCTACAATCAGCGTGCAAAAGGAAGCTTTACTCAGATGAGGGCCACTTAGTATGGTATAAGGAAATGGTACCTCGTCCATTAGGAGCCAAAGGGTGCGGACCAGCTCGTGTCTGGCAAACGGATTGGGACCTGTTTTCTTTTGAGGTTCAGCACCTAGATACTGGCAAGATTCTCTGTGCCCCATCTTAACCACCTAAGACCTTAAAACCGTCAGAGGAACTTGCTTATGATGAGATGAGGGGATCCAGATGAGCTTCTTGAAGGATAATGAACCAGGGGTAGCAGTTCTCACATCATGTGTTGGGATCCTGGTATTCAGAACAAGGCCTGACTAGCCTCCAGGACAACCAGCTCAAACGTTGTAGGACACCTCATAATCAGTGAGCCAATGGCTTAGCGCCACACTGAGTTGAGGGATACTGTTAGCATTTCGTATGGGAACTTAGTTGCAGCAAGGTTTTACATGATGTCACAGGCTGATGTTAGTTGATATAGGGATTCGCTTTCCATGAGTCATTGCTGTCGCCACATGGAGGTAGAGATTGCTGTTAGCGGTACTTCCCAGAGAATAGGGGACTCTACTGTTTTCGGAGCATTGCCTTGGCCACCCGAAGTAGGGGTTGCTGTTAAAGATGATTGACACTCGTCACCTGCGGATAAAAAACTATCCTCATGAAATATTGCAGTTCCTGGATAAGTGCTCAGCCGTGCTCTGAAGCGAACTATTTGGATTGTTTTCATACTGCATTTTCGTGAGTATGAGATCAACTTTTTACCCTGTTGTCCACTCGCTTAAAATATCGGACTCAGCTTGTCTCTTTTCAGGTCTCCGTGACTGCTTTCGACCCTGAAGGGGGTGAGAGAATCTGTAAGGAAACCCTCTCATTCTGCAACTCTCCCCGCGAGAGCCTCAATACTCTCGCTCCCACGGATTGTCGCCCAATGGTCGCGTATTCGTTGGGCGGTTATATTGATTATTTTCTAATGTGTCTTGCTCATTTTGGCTTTTGTTTAGTCTGCCGGATTGTCGTCTCGTTGTTCCTTTTATATACTTTCGTTTTTACCGTGTCTGTTGTCCTTACAGTTCGTATTGGTTATTTTATATTGCTAATCACTGTGTAAGATATTTTCTTTTATACATTTTATCATTAAAAATTATTTGCTTTGCTTGCTGAGTCATCATGGACGTGAAGGTTTTTTTTTTTCTTCTTTTTTCCCTCCCCCAATTGGTTTTTTTTTAATTTCCTGGTGCCCCCCCAGTTTTAAAAAAGGGGGTGAAAAAAATTTTTTTTGGGCCCCAAAGGTTTTTTTTTTTTTCTTCTATTTTCTCACCTTTTCCTTTTTTTTCTTTTTTATATATATATATTTTATATAATTTTATATATATAATATTTTTATTTTATATATTATTAATAATATATTTATATATATTATATTTTATTATTTTTATGTTGTGTGGGGTGTGTGTGTGTGTGGGTGTTTGTGTGTGTTGTGTGGTGTTGTTGTATGTTGTGTTGTGTTGGGGGTTTTTGTGTGTTGTGTGTGTGTGTGTGTTTTGTTGTTTTTTATATCTATTTATCTATCTATCTATCTATCTATCTTATCTATATATATATATAAGATGATAGTAGATAATGATGATAGATAGAGGAGAATAGATGGGTATAGATAATAGTGTGTGTTGTGTATATACAATATATATATATATATATATATATTTATATATATATATAATATATATAATATAAATATTTATATTAATATATTATATATAATATATATATATATATATATATATTATTATTATTTTTATTTATTATTATTATTTTTATATTATCTATAAATTATATATATTTCATATTTAATAATAATAATATAATAATATATTATATATATAAATATATATAATTATATATATATTATATTATATTTATATATAATATATTATATTA
Source organism: Penaeus monodon (assembly GCF_015228065.2). Classification (NCBI taxonomy): domain Eukaryota; kingdom Metazoa; phylum Arthropoda; class Malacostraca; order Decapoda; family Penaeidae; genus Penaeus; species Penaeus monodon. The sequence continues at coordinate 6,528 of NW_023645864.1, forward strand.
TATATATTATATATATATATATATTTATTTTTTTTATATAATTTTTATTATTATATAATTAATATATATAAAAATATTCATGATTATATAATATTTATATATATTTAAAAAATTGATATTAACCCAAAAATATAAATTTTTTAATTTTTTTTAATAATTAAAATGTTATTTAAAATAATAAAATATTTATTAGATTTTTTTAAAATTTTAAAATATTTAAATATTTAATTAAATATATATTTTAAAATTTTAAAAGTTTATATAAATAGAATTTAAAATTAAGTTAAAATTTTCATATATTCATTAATTAGATTTATTATATATAAAATTAATAATAAAATATATAATAATAATTAAAAGGGGGAATTTATAAAAATATAAAATTATATATTATATTTATTATTATTATTATATATTTAATAAATACAATTAATTAATTTAAATTATATTTTTTTTTTATTAAATGACTGCATATATATATTGTTATTATGATTCGTAATTTATTATAATTTTATTATACATCTTATAGATGAAATATATGAGGATAACAAAATATCACATCAATACTATCTTACATTACTTACTTCTATCTATCTATCACTATCTATTACTATCTAATGATAAAATATATATTGATAATAATAATAATTAATAGAAAAAAAAAATATCACATAACAGATATTATACATTAATGTACACACAACATATCACAAACACACCACACACAATACACACACACTACACACATACAGGATCACACACACCACACACACATACTCACCTTTTTGTATAAGGCACAATTTTATATATCCACTTGTATATAGATATATATAAAATTATATGATAGTAGGATATATATATCTGCATGAGAATATGGGGAAATTCAGTGGTTCCACTTAATGTTCATAATATCATAACAAACAACAATAAAAATGAAATAAATATATATAAACGTGCATAGGCCAGTTTATAGATTGAATAACAATTCAAGTGTGTAAGCTAAGCTTGCACTACTCTGAAAAACGAGCTAGATGATCTTAGGTAAAGACCTTAATATTTTTAAATTAAAACGCAAAACTGAATGACTCAGAATAAAAAGCAAAACCAGAATAAGCGAAAAGACAAAGAGTGAAGCAAACGATAACTTGGAAATAAAATAATAATAGAATAATTAAAAGATTTTTTCCTAAATGTGTTTTTTTTTGGGGGGTTTTGGTTGTTAAAAAAACTTCCCCTTTTTCCTTTTCCCCCTTTTTTCCCACAATTTTACCTTTTTCAAAAAGGGGTTTTTTGGTGTTTGGGTGTTTTTTGGGGTGGGTTTTTCATTGTGGTTGGGGTTAAAATTTTTTGGTTGGGGTTTTTTTTTGGGGGGTTTTTCTTGGGGGGTTTT
>NW_023645865.1:0-7917 GCF_015228065.2 Penaeus monodon
CAATATATTCTAAATTTTAAATATTGTATTAGGGCAAAAAGTTTTTAAAAATGTTACTCACGCTTAAAATATTGCACTGGGATGAAATCAAAGACATATTCACCCCCCCGAGCGTGCACCAAATTAAAGGGGTGTATCATAAAAAGTTTCATTCTGTTTACAAAAAATATATTAATATACATGAACGTTTTTCCCAAACCTGATTGAAGATTGTTCCGTTAAGGGGCCTCTTCCGGCCCCTTTCATTTCCCATTTTCGGGAAAGTGTTTGGGAAACAAAAAAAGGGTTCTTTGTTTTGTAGTTTTCCTCTTATCCATTAAAAAATAGTTAAGCCTGGTCCGATAACTGTATTAAAGATCTTAAAAAACTAAAATCCCTGGCCATATAACACATATCGTAAACTATTAACCATTTTATTTTTTAAAGCGGGGGAACATGGTCAATTTTCTAAAACCTCCAAAGCACTGTTACTACGATTTTTTTGAGTTTCTGAGTCTTCTATTGAATTTTTTATGAAACCCTTCCACTCTTGAACAATATTAAATTTAAAAATCCTCAGTAATAAGCTGCTAGAAATGATTGTGTGTGGCTTTAAAAGCAGTCTATATAACATTCATCTATATGTATTTTAAAAAGCATATTCATAAAAGCATAAGTTAAAAAAAGTGTCATGATTCCCCTTTTAAAAATTTAAAACAATAAACCTGTAATTTGGGAAAAATTTCGGGAAATGTTTTTTCTTTTTAATAAAATTGTATCGATCTTTTAGTTTGTTATTGATGATTTTTAAAAATTTGTTTTTAAAAACCCAAATACATCTAGCAACGAATTTTTGGGTTACCCCAACAATTAGTATGGCCGGCCCCGCCTTCCCAAAATAAAGTAAATTATTTAAACCCCTTACAAGCCCAGGGGTGGAAAATAAACTAAGAAAAACCCTTTTTAAAATTACGAAAAATAAATTAAAATAAAATAAGCAAAAAATATAAAAAAAAAATTAAAAAAAATTTTTAATTCGAAAAAACGGGAGAAAAGAAAAAAGTGAATAAAAACCTGAACAAAAAAAAGCATCTAACTTTTAAATGTTATTATTATTAAAAGCATGATCACATCCACTCCTATAAGAAAGTAAAAGATGCCTCGATTTATTTTCTCTTTTGTAGCTCCGGGGCTCGACCCCGGTTTCACTCAGAAAAAAAAAAAAGGAGAAAAAGCATTATTCTCTGCTGCGTCTCTCCAACTGTTATTTTTCGCGTCTTGGGGGTGGGGGGTGACGGTGAGTCACTTATCGGTTTAAAATTATAAAAATGAACCTATTATACATTTATAAATATAGTATTTTTTTAAAATGATAAAAAAAAAAACAATCACAATGACACGATAAACATAGAAAAAATCTTTTTGTAAAAGTGGTCATCCAAATCGTTAAACATTTATATTTTATTTAAAATGAAAAAACGGAAACCAAATGATTTAAAACCGGGCATCCCAAAAAGAACTGCTTTTAAAAAAGTAAAATTTAAGTTAACCAAGTCAACGAAACCCAAAGAAATTACCACACGGGGTAAACTAAAAAAAAAAAAAAAAAAAAAACCCCACGAAATAAAGGAAAAAACTACAAATATTAGGGTAAAAGGATGGAAAATGCGGGCGGAAGGTACAATTCCCCGACTGGGGAACGCGCGGGGGGGATGCTTCCCCTCGCGAAGATAACGTCGCGCGTGGGACTACCCCACACTGAAATCATCATCATCATCGGGGGCAACGCCGAGGGGGCGCGGGGCCCATCCCCTTCGTTTCCCCACCCACGAGATCCCTCGAGGCGATCTCCGGCGGCACACGGCCCATCTCAGTTCCTCGCGACGGTCTCGTCGGCTGCCCACCATGATCTCCGGGACGTCCCCAGTCTCCCCACCCGGGTTGTCTCGAAAGAAAACCGGGTGGGCAGGTCGTCCTAGGGAGCGAGCGGGTGGCCAATAGCCTGGTTGGGCGACCCCGGGTTTATGCAAGTAAGGCCCCATGCCAGTCTCAGGGTGTACCGCCGTTGGCCATGTCCGCCAACTGTACCCCATGACCCGGCAAAGGGACTTGTTCAAAAGGCATCGGCGAACCCCCAAGGCACTGGATAGCGTCCAGGTTTGCCCATAGAGAAAAACGGGAAGAAAAGGCCTTGAAGACCCACTTGTCCTTCGCATAGGTACCGACATCCCCAAAACGCTCTTGTTGATCGAGTTCATGGCTCCTGTTGCCAGCCCAAAATCCGTCTACTGATTTCCGGTCTGAAAACCCAGAATGGACTACGCTACCAAAGGATTAAAATTTTCTGTGTTTAAACGTCCTCGCCCGCATGGATCGACTGAAGGGGTTTCCCCTAACAGGCCCCCGTCCGAATCTTGGTTTTGGCCCCGGAGCCCTCTACCCTGGGGTTTTCGCCCTTGCAAAATGATAAAGAGCCCCCCAAAAGTACCCCAGACTCTAGATGGCAACCTTTGGCAAAATCAAGGTCCCAGACCTTTAAAATTTTCCTAGTGTTGCTCCGCACTGACTTTGGCTAGTACTCTGCCCCTTATCCAGTCCATACAAATGTTGAAAAATGTGGGGCAAAGGGCACAGCCGGCCCACCCCCGATTAACAGGGGAAAAATTCGACATACCCCACCCACTTTACAGCATTTTAGTCCGTATAAAGGGTTTCTATCAGCCAAAAATCTGTGTCGGGAAATTCCCCCAGCCTCGGATCTCCATAGCGATTCCCCATGCACCGAGTCAAAGCCTTTTTTGAGGGCGAGTAGCTGCAAGCACCCACGACCAAACTCCGACGGCGTTCCACAATTTCCGAAGCGCTAGTAACGGTCTATGTGACTTGCCAGAGTAATCCGCTGCTCCGGGCTCTGGTGCCTCTAGGTGGTTGCGGACCGTTTTAGAAAGTGGCGAGAAACCTTGCCTGGTATTCTGAGCAGTGTAATGCCCCGGTAGTTGCTCAGTCCCAAAGATCCCCTTTCCCCCTTCCCGAGAGGGGTGACCACGCCCCCCCAGGGCGGGGGAATGGTACCCAAATGCCAAAAGGGGAGTCAACTGTTGCAGGCCCCGAGCCATAGGTTCCCCCAGCCCTTTTGCAAATTCACAGGGGGTTCACATTCCTGAGCTTTCCCACTCTTCAGCTTGGAATCCCGCCTAACCCCCTGTTAGGGGAGAGGTTCCTCGCTGATGGGTGGGTCCGGCACGGGCCCGGACATCGCTTGCTCCAAACTAACTGTTGGGGGGTCCCCCTGGTCAAATGTTCAAAAAACTCAGCCCAACGTTCACGAAACCCCACATGACTGAGATGACCTCCCCCCCTGATCGGGCTGCAGTCATCTGTGAGGAGGGGTTAGGTTCTTTTCTCAGGGCTTGGTAGGCGGGTGAAGGGCATTTACAAAAATGGCCCTTTGACCTTCAGCAAAATTCCCCAAAGACTGTTCCTTGTCCCCCTTTTCGCGTGTCCGGCCCCACGCACCTGGAAGACGCAGACTTATTCCCATTCACGGCCTTGCGAACGCTTCAGTGCCCTATGTCTCCGGGGAGATGGTATTCTGCCTTGCCCTTGGGCGTACGCCATGGGCTCTGGGTGCTTTGAGTGTTACGCCTTGAAGGCTCCCACAGAGCAACTGACCGTCAGGTTGCTGGTTTTTGGAATCGGTCAGGACTGCCGTGCGACCCCCGGGGCACCTCCCCTCCCTTATCTGTCCAAATGAAACCTTGGGTGGCCACTGGGGGGATGGGGTTTTTTTAGTGGCCCCCAGGGGAGCCCAACAGCCTATGGGCGGGGCCACTGAATGTCCTTTCCGGAAAATCGAGGGAAAAACTAAACCCTGAGATAGGTAGGACTAAAAACTATTCTTGGTGTAAGCAATGTAGAGCCTCTCCTCCAAAAAGATTCATATTGATGGGAAAGTAAATAAAAATAATAATAATATGATAACAAAAAAAATAATAACAAATTTTACAAGCAGTATACTACTTATTTTTTATAAATAGAAAAAATCATGATAGTTTTTTTTCCCCAAGGGCCCGTTTGCAGCTCAAACAAAAAGGTTCAAGAGATTCCCTTTGATACTATTTATGAAAAATAACGGAAAAGTTTGGGGTAATAATATATCACAAAATTGAAAGTATTTTATTTATTATTTTATATTTTACTGGGTTGTCGCTGTTTTCATCATCCCCTTGCATTATCATTATCCTTTATTACATCATTTTTGTTATTGTTTTTCATTTCCCCTTTTAAAGGTTAAAATCATCACTTAAGAAAAAAAACTTTAGCATGGAAGGAAAGTGCAAAAAGTCAAATTACTAATCAAAAGCGTAAATCTTTTATTTACAGTTAACCTTTAGGTCTCAATTCCTTATAACATATACTCTTGTACGTGTAAGGGCAACGCGAGCCGCTCCCTTGGCTGACAGCGATTTTGATTTCGTACACACTTCGACTCGTTTGGGTTTTGCGGCCCACAGCGGATGCTCCGCCAAAGGCTTAAATATTATTTTCGCTACAGAAAAAGCCTATTTTTTTGTTTTTTTTTTTTTTTTTTTTTTAATCATTAGTTTTAGTAACTTGTCATTTCATATTTATTTTGATTTTCGCAACATGTTAATTGTTTGCAAAAAAAAAATTAAAAAATAAATAAAAATATAAAAATAAATAAATATATATATATATATATATATATATATTATATTTAATTAGTGATATATGATGTGATGATGATGTGATGAATATGATGATGATTTTATGATATGATGATGATGTAGATATGTATGTATAATAAATATCAATATAATAAAATGATATAATTATATAATAATAATAATAATAATGATAATGATAGTAATATAATAATTATAATAATATAAAATAATAATAATAATAATAATAATAAAAAATAATAATATAATAATAATAATGATAATGATTAATATAATAAATAAAAAAAATAATAATAAATAAATAAATAATAAATAATTCATAAATAAAAAAATAAAATCCTCTGCTCTTTCATGTAAATTAACTGTTTTCATGTATTACTCTTCGCATCAGGATTATTTCCCTGGTGGTTTTCCAACCCCAAATTTTCTTTGCTCTGGAATTTACCTCTCAAGCAGTTGTTTTTGCCTTTACGACAAGTAAATTTAAGTCGTTTCTCTCCTTCGTAATTGTAACGCAGGTCATTTTGAATCGATTACTCTTACTTTTTTCTAAGTTGGTCCTTAGCCAGACTAATCCCCCCCCCACCCGAAAATACCCGGGGTTAATTTTAGGCTGGACTATTTATATCGGGTATAGTTAGGCTAGGCCATTTATACCCTTGAGTATAATCATATCATCATCACCATCACCCTCCTCAAAATCACTCACATCAACATCTCATCATCATTATCATCAACATTATCAGTACTGCTTCATGTCAAACAAGGCAATGTTTTTACATAATTATTTGTATTGCTAATAAAAGGGAAACTTCAATAACATTAAAACACAGTGTTCAGAAATGTTTGCAATGTAAGGCACTTGTGGGGATCATTAATGCAGCATGCTTTTATATATAATATAATATATTATATTAAAATTATATATATAATTTTTAATATAATATTTTTAAAATTCATATATATTTTATTAATATTATAATATTTTATATTATATAATATATTCATATATAAAAGTAATATTATATTATAATATTATATCTTTTAATATATAATATATATTATCTATTTTAATATATTTTATATATTAATATTATATATATATATACAAATCTATTACTAAAAATTTAAAATTAAAATTTTTATAAAAATATATATATATATATATTAATATATATATATATATATATAAGGCCCCTTTTGACTCGCTTTTCCCCTTCGCCCCAAAAAATATGTTAAAATAAAGACATTTGCTTTACGAAGCCTACAGATAGTGTCAAATTTGCAAACTTCCCTGAACACCACGTTTTTTAAATGTTTTAGAATTTCACTTTTAGTGCCAGAAAAAAACTTCTCAAAACGATAATGATGTTGATAAATGACATTAAATATCTTTTAAAATGAAAAATAAAATCAAATATTTTTCGTTTAGTTTAATAGGGGCGAAAATTCAATGCACAAGGAATATCTGCAGTTGTGAGATCTGTTTAACCCGGCATTAACCCACCCATTATATTCTTGAAAAATAACGAACTTGTTACTGCAAAGAAGGTATTCCTGGCCTAGGGGGGTATATTCTAGACAATCCCATTTTTATCCGGCGTAAAAACGCTAACAAACTTATCCCCCGGGTATAAACAACCTAGCCTATTTTCGGGATGTATAGATAAATTTTCTTGCAAAAAATATATCATCTTTTTGAAGATTTTTATTAAGAGTAGAACTTCTCTAGTGTGATTTAAAATTCTTATGTTTTTCAGCCTATTGTTTTTCGGTCGCTTAAAAGTTTGTAATTGAGCCTCCGTTTTGCCTTTTTGTGCCAATCCATGCCAAAAAGCTTGGCAAAACTCGGAGGTGAAAAAAAATCAAAAGTCCCCCAACTGAGGAGCAACCATCATGCCGGGAACCCTCCATTGTAAAAAACGGCACTTCTCCCAAAGAAAACCACCAATGGACCCCCCCAACACAACGTACATTCCCAGGAAACTCCTAGGGAACAAATCCTCCCACGCCGACTATCAAGAAAATCCGCCACAATTTGTGCTCCACTTAATTCCTCTCCTCGTTCAAACGACCACGCCCCCCCCCCCTCAAACCCCCCCAACATCCCCCTCCTTACCCCCCCAAACGAACCCAAACTTGCCGCGGGGGGGGGGGGCTTGAGGTCCCAAGATCTGTGGGCCGGACCAAGGGCTACCCATAAATGGGGGGGTCACCCGTGAGTGAGACAAATGGCTTCCTGGGGGTTCCCAAAAACCCAAGAGTGGGGGTGGTGCACCCACCCCCTGGTTCATTCCATCTTGGACCAGGAAACTCTCCCCGGTTTTTTGCCCCTGCGTGGCCCTGTATTACCCGGAGACAGGGGGCCCGGGGGTTTTAGTTGCTGCACCTGCCCCTGCAGCGGGAAAACACCTCTTTGGTCCTTTTTCGGTTAACGGGGGGCTTAATCAAAGGGTCGTAAGTCACGCTGGTCCCAAATTGCTAGGGTCAAGCGCACTATTCGTCGGTAGCGCATAGGTCCCATGCTGCCATGTACTGTAAAATTGGCCCGGTATATTTCTTCTTACCCCTTGGCTGTTGGAGATTTTGAGCCCCAAATAAGCTTCCCCTCGTTGGACTCCTGGTGGGGGGGTGGGGAAAAAAAAAAAAATTCAAAATTTTTATGAGTACTACAATTTCAAAAATCTCTCTCCCCTAAAGACATACCATCCCCCGCCATTCCTTTGGAAAACCTGTTGTCACTTTGGAACCTTTCCATTCCAGGGGAAAAATGGGAAACGTAATGGGTTTCCCGGGGCCCCCCCCAGGTAGAAGGGAAAGTCCTCCCCTCCCTAAGGAAAACTTCCTGGTAAATATGAGGGTTCTCATATAGTAAGTACCTATATGAAAACCTGATGGTGTTAGTCAGGTCTTGTATTTTTGAGTGGATCGGAAATAGTTGAGGTGTGTCACATGACTCGCTCCCCAAGCGGATGGGACCCTGTATTGAGGTTTGTTTCAGCGGAAATGACCGTTTTTTGTGCAAAATGCGACATTCCCGGGGCTCAATTTTATTTCTCCTACAAAACACTCAATCGTGAAGGGAAATTTTCTTTTCCCAAGGGCCCGTGAGTATTCTGGGAAAAAATGTTAGAGGACAAAAATTTAAAGTGTGGGGTAAACTTTTAAGAAAAAGTTGATGGGTTTGGGAACCCTCGACCCAGCTCTCCCTTTTAACTTTTGAAAACCCCCA
>NW_023645867.1:0-7914 GCF_015228065.2 Penaeus monodon
TATATATTATATTATATTATTTTTAATTATATAAATATATATATAATTAAAAATTATATAATATAATATAATAAAGATTTTAGTTTAAAAAAAAAAAAAAAAAAAACATATATAAAAATTATAAAAAGTAAAAAAAGTATATAAAAATATATTTTAAAAATATTTTAAAAATATATATTATAATATATAAAAAAAAAAAATATATTTTTTCCCTTATATTCCTTTTTTCCTCTCTCTCTCTTCTGTATAAAATATAAAATTTTATTTATATATATAATATATAAATTTTATATAATATATATAATTTTGATATATTAAATAATATATATATATTAATCATTATATTTATAATGATATTATATAATATATATATATAAATATATAAATAAAAATATATATTAAAATAATTATATGTTTTATTAAAACCTCCCCTTTATATGTATAAATATGTTTTAAAATATATATATTTATATAATTATATATAATTATATTAATTTATATAAAAATTTTAATAATATAATATATTTTTTAAAATTTTTTACACTTATTGGGGTGGGGTTTATATATATAAAAATTTAATTCTTATATATTTTTATATATTATCATATAAAATATATATTATTATATTAATATTTTTATTACTATCCCTTTAATTTTATATATATATAATATTGTTTATAATTACAACAAAATTATTGTTATTATGAAATTATTTATATAATATATTTTATATATATTTTATATATATATTATATATATAATATATATATAATTTATATAATAAAAAATATACACCATATTAGTTATATTATTAATTATATATATATATATATAAAATATATAAAATAAAATATATCATACACCACACACACACACACACACACACACACGCACACACACACACACCACACACCACACACGCCACCCACACGATACACACCCCACACACACACACACACACACACACACAAATATATTTTTATATATATAAAATATTATATAATATATTATATATATATATATTTATTTACATATATATATGTGTCTGTGTGGTGTTGTCTTGTGTTCGTTGTGTGTGTTGGTTGTGTGTTTCTGTGGGGGTTATTTGTGTATTGTGTCGTGTGCGGGTGTGTGTGTGTGTGTGTGTGTAAAACACCCAAATATATATATATATATATATAATATAAAAATATTTTATATATAATATATATATATATATATATACATATATAATACACACACACACACACAACGAACACACACACCACACATATATAAATTTTCTTTTTGTTCTTTTAACGTAGGTTCATAACTAAATTGTATTTTCCATGTTGTGAGGGTCGGGAGTATACGGGGTAGGGCCCCTATTCCTTTCCCGGAGAGTCCCGGTGTTACCGATTGGTAATCTTCCTCTATTTTTAATGGGGGTTTGGGACCACACTGTTTTGGGTTTTGGGTTGGCAACCAGTGGCTGGTAGGAAATGGGGGTAATTTCCTTGCCCAAAAAAAATGCGCCGGGCCCCGTGATCGAACCCTCGAACTCAATTCCGTCGTGCCAGTCTTGAGCCGATCTCTAAACATCGGTTTTACCGAGGCCTTGACGTCGGGGCTTCCTTATATAACACCAACACACACACCCCAAACACCCCCACACACAACACACACACACACACGAACAAACACACACACACCACCCCACACCATATATATATATATAAATATTTTATAATGTATATTATACATATATAACATATATTTTTTATATATTATATTTTATGATTATTATATATTATTTTATTTTTTTATATATATAAAATTTTTTTTAAATTTTTGTATATATTCCCCAATATTTTATATTTTTATGTGTTGTGTGTGTGTGTGTGGGGTGTTTGTTTGCGTGGGGTTTGTGTGTGTGTGTGTGTGTGTGTGTGTTGTGTGTGTGGTGTGTGTTTTTTAATCTGGAACCCTGATCTCAAGGCCCGGACCCGGGTGTTTAGAGCATCGGACTAAGACTGGCACGACGGCAATCGATTCGAGGTTCGGTCCCGGGCCCGGCGCATTTTTTTTTGGGGCAAGGAACTTCCCCTCGATTGCCTACCTAGCCACGGGTTTTTCCCAACCCACCCAAGTCAGTGCTGGTCCCAAGCCGGAAAAAAATGAGAGAATGTTACCTAATGGGTAACACCGGGCACTCCCCGGGAAAAGGAACTGGGGCCCCTACCCGTACTCACCCAAAGACCATCAAACTGAAAACTAAAATTTTCAGTATCAAAACCCTACTTTAAAAAGAAAAAGAAAAATATATTTATATTGTGTGTGTGTGGTGTTCGTGTTTTGGGTGTGTTTTGTGTATGTATATATTATATATATATATATATTATATATATTAATAAAATTAATAATATATATATATATATATATATGTGTGTGTGTATATACACCACCAACACACCACCACCACACAGACAACATACACAAAATCCCAAAACGAAACCACACACACACCACCACCACACGAACCACAACACACCACACACAGACACATATATTTTGTAAATTAATATATTTTTAAAATTAAAATATAAAATATAAAAAATTATATATATATATATATATTTTGTGTGTTGTGTGTTTTGGGGGTTGTGTGTGTGTGTGAAATCTGTGTGTGTGTGTGCGGTTGTGTGTGTGTGTGTGTGTGTTGTTGGGTGTGTGTTTGTGTTTTGGTGTGTGTGTTTTTTTTTATATATTTATTTATTTTAAATTATATTTAATATTTTATGTATTATATAATATATATTTTTAAATTTTTATTAATTGCTTTTATTATAAAATTTTTAATATATATATTATATATATATATATATATATTCAACTTTTAAAATTTATATATATATATATATATATTTTTCAATATATATAATATTTGTTAGTATATTAATTAACATTATTATATAATATATGTTTTATATATATTATATATTTATTTTTTATATATATATATTATATTTTTTTTATTTTTATTTTTGCATTTTTTTATTTTTTATTTATATATTATTTATATTATATTTATTTTATTACGAGAGGGAGAGAGGAAATATACGTGCAAATATGTGTGTATAAAATATATATTTATATATTTTTAATTTTTTTATATATATATATATATGTATATATATATGTTGTAATATATTTTTATTATTTCGTATTTATACCTATTTATTTATTAAAATTAATAATATTATAGATTATTAATAATATTAATATTTTAATATATATATTTACATATTACCCATTATCGTTTACTTATATAATATATATAATATATATTATATATATTATATATTATAATAAAACAAATATTAATCAATATATACCATATATACATATATATATATTATATATATATATTATTAATATATTTTATATATATATATATATTATAAAATTATATATTATTATTTTTAATATATATATATATTTGTGGGTGTTGTGTGGTGTGTGTGTGTGTGTGTGTTTTGGGTGTGTTTTTCTTTTTTTTAACTGGGTTTCATGTCTGACCCCCGAGGTCACAGCAGCATTTAATTGTATTTTTCATGTTTTGATATCTTGGGTGGTATGGTAGGGTCCCCAGTTCCTTTCCCGGAGAGTGCCGGTGTTCCGTTTTGGTTCATTCTCTCTACTTTTCCGGGCTTGGGCCAGCACTGCTTGGGCTGGCTTGGCACCCAGTGGCTATGTGGGAAATAAAGGTGAATTCCTTGCCAAAAAAGAACGGGCGGTGGGTGACTCGAACCCTAAATTCAGATTGCCGTCTGACATCTTGAGTCCCGACGCTCTAACCATTCGGTCACCGGGGGCCTTGACGATCAGGGGCTTCCTAATTTTTTTTTAAAATTTAGAGCGTTGGTTTTCCCATTGCCTTTTCCCCCGGTTTTTTTTTTATCAAGTCACAATCTCTATTTCCCGGTACGACTAGAGCTGGCGGGACACCCAGTGGTAACGCCTATTATATATATATGTGTGGGTGTGTGTGGTGGTGTGGCGTGTGGGGTGTGTGTGTGTGTGTGTGTGTGTTTGTGTGTGGGGGTTGTAACCCAATATATATAACGTTAGCTCACCCCGGGAATTATAAATAATATATAATTATATTTAATATATATATATATATATTAATATTATATATATATAAGTATGCATACATATATGGGGGTGCTTTCACGTGCAGGGGTGATGTAACGATGGTGTGGTAGCCTAGATATGTTGTGCTTGCTCCTTCTCGCTTGCAGCTTCCCCCCCTGGCTAGCCCAGGCGAAAAAGGGAGCGCTTCTGCATGTCCCCCTGCCAGGTCACAGCCTCTCCATCATTAAAACTTCTGCAGTGCCCCCTCGTGGCCACCCTGGGTAACTGGGTACCTTCGTCCCAGGCTAAATCTTTGGGGGGGTCTCGGAGCAGCAGGAGGCCCCAGAGGGACGGGGTTTTTTGGCCCACCGGGGTGTGGAAAGCTCTGGCTTCGGGACCCAAATCCTGCCCCCCCGCCACCCTGGGGGTAATGGGGCGGCTCGGGGGAGGTGGGCCTTTCCTCCCCTCCCCCCAGAATTTTCCCTCTGGGAACGTCTCACGTAAATGGAAATTCCTGGGGGGAGGGGGTGTTGTCCCTCCCCCCCCAAAAAGGCGGGCTGTGGGCCTGCTGGGAGGGCAAATGTCGGGGTGCAGGTTTTGGGAAGAGAGTTTTTTCTCCCGCCTTCGCCCCGGCGGCGCCAACCCACCATAAGCTTGTGGGGGGAAAAACCCCCGGAAACCCCCCGGGGGAAAAGGCGGTCCCCCCAGCCTCCGACCCCCTTTATTGGGGCTGTGTTTTTCGGGGGCGGCAGAGGTGGCGTCACCCGGATTTACCCCCCAGGCTTAAACCCCGGCGTGCTTTTCCGGGGAGGGGTTGGAACATCCGTCCTTGCGGCAGGGTAGCGGTTTACCTCTGCTATCGCGGGAATTGAAGCGCTGGGAGTTGAGGTGGCTGCCCTCTCAGAGGGAGAAGACCTTGGGAGTGGGACGATCTGTGGGTGGTTACCCTACTACTGGCGGGCCCCAGCGATGGTCACCACCTCCAGGGGGTGCCAAGCCCCCTCCAGTCGCTTCAGCCCGCGGTAGTCGAGGGGAACCGGGGGATGAGCGTATCCCGGGTTGAACTGAAGCATGCTTTTGGCTTCTTGTCTCTTTTTGCTGTAACCTCCTACCGATGTACATAAAACCGATGTGAAAAAGGTTCTAACGCCAAACTGCATCTGGGCAGACATTTCCCCCGGCAGACATTCCATTGATCCCCAGAAATGCAGGTTTACCGAGTGCTGAGTTTGTGCACCGACCATAGGCTCTTGTGGGACCCTTCGGGTCCACTTCAAAAAAAAATCCCCATCCCCCCAGTGGCCACCCTAAGGTGTTTCACTTGGACAGACAAAGGGGGGAGGAGTGTGCCTGTGGGTTCGCCACGGCAGTCTCTGACCCACTCACAAAACCAAAAACCTGACGGACCCGTTGCTCTTTGGAGTCCTTCAAGCGCGTAACACTCGAAGCCCTAGGGGGCCTTGGCGTACGCCCAAGGAAAAGGCAAATACCAACTCCCGGGGAAAAATTAGAGGCCATTGAACGTGTCGCAAGGGTCGGCGAATGGGAAACAAGTCGTGCTCGTTCCATGGGGCGTAGGGCTCCGACACTGCGAGAAGGGCAAGGAAAAGTTCATCAGGATCTTGCTGGGAGGGCGAAGCCATTTCTTGGTAAAAGACCTTCGCCCTGCCTACCAAGCCCCGAGAAAACTAACTCTAAGCCCCCCTCACAGATGATGCAGTCCGATCAGCGATGGACGGATCATCTCAGATCATGTTGGGGGTTTGTGAACTTGGGCTGAGTATTTGACAGTTGTACCAGGGGGTACAAATCCTCCAAAATTACTTGGATGCAAGCGATGTCTCAGTGCCTGTGCCGACCCACCCCCAGCGAGGAAACCCCCAACCCTAACAGAGGTTTGGGTGGCGATTTCCAAACTAAGAGTGGGAAAAACTGCAAAGGGATATGTATATCCCTGCTGAAATGCTAAAAGGGTGGGATTGAACCTATGGCTTGGGGGCCCGATACTCCTGACTGCCATTTGGGAGTCTGGTCCATTCCCCCCCGACCTGCTGGGGGGGGGTCATCCCCTCTGGAAGGGGAAAGGGGTCGATGGGGGTACAACTACCGTGGCTTACACTCTCAGCAACCCGGCAAGGTTCTCGCCCACATTCTTCTGAAAAAGGTCCCAACCACCTCTGAGGACCAAACCGGAGCAGTCTGGTTTACCCTGGCAAGTCCCCAATGACCGTTACTACGCTTCGAGTAATTGTGGAACGCCTCGGAGTTTGGGCTTGGGTTGCTTGCACCTACATCGACCTCAAAGAAGGCGTTTGACTCGGTCATCGGGAATCGCTAGGGAGTCCTGAGGGTCGGGGAATTTTCCAAAACAGATTATTGGCCTGATAGCCCTCTAACTGGTACGAAAGTTTCTGTAAAGTTGGGTGGGGGTATTTGAACTTCTTCCCCGTTAATTCAGGGGTGAGGCAAGGTGTTCCTTGCAAACCCCATTTTCACACTTGTATGGACTGGGTAATGGGGAAGCTATTACCAAAGTCGTGCGGGGCACACTAGGGCCCAAAATTAAGGGCTCGGACCTTGATTTGAGACCAAAATTTGCCATCCTACTGAGTCCTTGGATCACTTGTGGTGGCTCTTTATGCATTTAGCAATGAGGCGAACCCCCGGCCTAGAGGTCCCTGGGGCCAAGACCAAGTTCCCGGACTTTGGGGGCCTTTAGGGGAACCCCCTTCAGTCGATCCTGTTGCGGCGAGGCGTTGAAGTCACGAAAGTTTTTTCATACCTTGGGACGTAGCCATACCCGGGTTGTCAGACCAGGAAAATCAGTAGACGGATTGGTCTGGGCACAGGAGCCATGAAATCCCATCAACAAAGCGTTTGGGATTCGGTACCCATGCAGAAGGACCAAACTGCGTGTCTTCAAGGCCTTGATATCCCATTTTGCTCTATGGAATGAAACCTGGACCTATCCAGTGCCTTGGATCTCGCCTTGATGCCTTTAGTAACAAATCCCTTTGCCGGATCTGGGGTACAGTTGGCGGACCACGGTCCAATCGGGGGTTCCCCCGTGAGACTGGCATGGGACCTTTACTTTTATAATCCGGGATCGCCAACTTTAGGCTATTGCCAACCAGCTCGCCTCCCTATGGACGACCCCGCCCCCCGGTTGTCTCTCTGCGGACAACCCTGGGTGGAGGGACCTGTGGGAGTCCTAGGAGATCATGGCTTGGGCAGCTCGACGAGACCTGTCGTGAGGGAAAAAAGATGGGCCGTTGCCTGCCCCGGAGATCGCCTCGAGGATCCTCGTGGCTGGGAAGCGAAGGGTGGATGCGGCCCCCCCTGCCCCCCTCGGCTTAGCCCCTTGATGATGTGAAATTTTAGAAAATTTTAATAATTATATATATATATATATTATATAATATATATATATATTATATTTTTTAGATAAATATATATTTATACACACACCACAAACCACACACACCACAACACAACCACACACCACCCCACCATATATATATATAATTTTATAATATTATATTATATATATATATAATATTATGGTGTGTTGGTGTGTTAATGTATATATATAATAGGTTTAAACTATATGCGAAAAATATGAATTATATGTATATATATGTATAAAAAATAAATAAATAAATTATATATATATTTTATTATATAATATATTATATTTATATTAAAAGTGTGTGATGTGTTTGCGTGTTGTGTGTGGTTTTGGTGTTGTGTGTGGGTGTGTGTGTGTGGTTTTGGTTTTTTTTTTTTTTTTTTTTTTTT
>NW_023645868.1:0-7914 GCF_015228065.2 Penaeus monodon
AAAAAGAGCCCAGGATGAGGGAATTAGCGCCTGGCCGAGCTCTGGGGCGTGTGCAGTTAGGAGCCGGGGGATCCTTTCAACCCTGTGCCTGGTGGGGGGGAGGGATCCACTTCTTCTCTCAGCCACTCTCCTCAGCTTGCCTGCCATCATTGCTGTCTAGCCTTCAGAATGCTGAACGCTCTCACTGCAACATCTGTGGAAGACGTTGACCGCAACAGGGAAGGAGCAGGCACTAGCGAGAGGTGGCTGCCGCGCGCATCGTCGAGGGAGGGACTTCGCGGACTGGGTGGGGAAAGCGGAGGGGGGGGGGTTTGGCCCAGCCCCGGGTGGGAGGACTCTAGGTGGGAGGCTTAGTCCCAGCACAGAACATCAGCACTAGAACACTTGTGTCCTTCCCCCTTTAAAACAAGGGGAAATGACTTTGAGTGGGTGCATCATGTAGAGGCTGACCCATTCAAGCTACATTCTCCTGTCACGTATTTCACATAACCTTGTATGTAGGTACAGTGATGATTGTATTATGAAGATATGTAAATACATGAAGTTTTTATTTTCTACATGATCACTTTTTGTAATAAGTCTTTCCTTGTCCCAAATCATGGTATCCATGACCATATATATTTCTCACAAGTAAATTGTTGTTTGGGTCATTTTAGTATTTTGTCATTATTTCTCATCTATGCAAGGTGGGCTAGAATCCATCTGCAGGATGTTGTATTGCAGGAGTGATGTAAAAGGTCTGGGGTTAGCGTGTGCCTCTTTAGCAGTAGATCTACCAGCCTGGCTCTTCCACTGTCTTCAGTGTATTGGATGACCCAAACACTTTTTAACCTAATATGGTGCTAATATAACTTCACATACGTGTTGAGCAAATCACCTATGTCAAAGTAGAGAAACAATAAAGCAGAAGTATGAATTCTGTTAGCACTTGCAAATCCCCAAGAGCCCCTTTTTCTCAGTTTAAAATGAGCTCTGTGGATTCAATGCTTACGTAAATACAATAGCTACAGACAGACTATTAGGCTAAGTGGTACTCAGGCTGGTTGTTGTACTGTGCTTTACTGGTTTAAACTGAAGCTTTTGGGCCTGGCAGAATTTTTTTTATATCACTGGTTAAGCCAGTTTGTTACAGTATTTGGCACTGTTTTGAAGAATTCTGTCTAATTTTTTACTATTATTATTACCTTTTTTTTTCCCCCTTTTTAAGATCCTACTGCTTCAGGGTAAACCATAATTTGTTTTCCCAGTGCACACATAGGACTTAAAGGAAACGACTGTGATCATAGTGATTTTTTGATTTTTGTACTGTTATGCAAAGTAAGTTAAATATCACATTTTTTTCTCTCTTGAAAGTCTTTACACATGAATCATTGATAGATGGGTTACATGCTGTGCAATAGATGTTACTGATAAAAGATGTTTATGAGTGGGGCATGTTTTAGGGGAAGAAACTACATTGTTTAGTAATGATATCAAGTGGGACCCTTAGCTTATTTGTTGTAAAAGGGGTATAGAGTTCTTGAAGAAAACATGAGAAACAAAAAAAATTATTAGGTTTAAAGAGCCAAAAGGTTCGAAGTTTAAGTACATTTTTGAGCCCATTTTCTTACATCAAACCCCTTTCCAAATAGACATACATTTTGTAAATTGTCAACTCTTTTTTTCTTGTTAGGGGGCTGAAAAGATAGAATATTTTACAAAATAAAAAACTTGATATAGGGCTAATAGTGAGGGGCTTTATTTTTTTATTCTGATTGATTGTTTTTAGGGATCCATCGGGGGGATGGAATTCATGTTGGGGGCAATTTAACGTATCGGGGTTAAACTTTTTTTGAAATCTTAAATTTTGTAAGGGGACAGTGGCAGTCAGACTCAGCTAATAGCTTTTTTTAGGTGCTCCATGGTACTTGGGGGGATTGTACAACCTGATCATGGTGGTCTTATTTCTCTGGCAACCCCCTGTAGCAGTTTTTTGGGTGTATTGTAGACAAAAATTTTGTCAGTATGTTTTTATTTGCAGTGTTTCTTGCATGCCCAAAGTATTCAGTATAATTACATTCAAATTTTTAAATGGGACTTGTTAGTTGGCACCGGGGAACAAGTTGTGCAAGTGTTGGCCTTGCTGCTCCCTTGGGGGAATCATTTTCTCTTGCCCTTTTTAAATCTTGATATTGTAATCACAAAGTTATGTTTTTGAACAAAAAAGAACTACTTTTTGGGAAAAATATTTTTTTCCACTGTACAGTTGAAAGTTTATACACTGCAACAAGTAAAGGTTTTACCCTAGGGGGATGTAGCAGTTTTTTCCAGCTAAGAGTGTTTTCCATGCAACACATTTTCATTGGAAAAAAAAATGCAAAAGTTTGGGACATTGTAAGCTTTTTCCCATGATTTCCCTCTCTTCTTCTAGTATGAAAAAGAAACTAAAGAAGTAAATTATTGAACATTTTTGAAAAAGGCTAAAAAAATTTTAAAAATTTTAAAGAAGATTTCTAATTTACAATCCAAAAACTTGTTTTGAAATTTTAGCAAATGTCCCCGGCTTTCATACCCCCAATAGTGGGGTTTGGGTTGGGTTTGTATAGGACAAGTACATAGTTTTGGCCTGCCTTTTTTCTTATATTTTTCATTTAAATGTAAATTGGCACTCCTGTCTAGACCAAGGGGGTTTTAACACGGAGGCTTCACTATAATATTCTAAGGCAATAGCGACCCGGACAATTTTTTAATGATTTTTGACCTCAGGCACATCAGAAAGCTATGAAATTTTTTTGATTAAAAAATTGTTTGGTGTAGCCCCATCTTCCCCATTTCTACTGCCCAAAATTGTGAAAAAACCTTCTAATATTTTTAAATTTTCCTTTGTTAAAGGGAAATGTAAAAAATAATATTATTTTTTCCCTTGCCACCTCAAACAGCAGTCAAATCGGGGTTTCGGTATTATTTTGGTTATCAAACTTAGATTGGTAATAGGGAGAAGTTTGTCCCCCCTTTTTTGGACTCTTGTCTGTTTTGTCCTAGACTGTGCCTTAAATTTGGGAAATATTCCCTGACAGTCAATGGTTTATTTGTTCGCTCTCTGGTGAACACTTTTCAGCCATTTTTGATGTTGCGCCATTAACTGAAAAGACATAGGGTGGTTTATGAGGGAATAAGCTAATCAAACTTGTGTATTGTACCCCCCATCAATATTTTTTAATCTGAATTTCTAACATTTTATTGTATGAGTTTTAGGGAAAAATAAGTAACCCTCAAATGCCCAAAAATTATTGGTAAAATAAAACACCTATCACCTTACGCTTATTTGGGGTCAAGATTGAGAAATTTTCAGTTTGCTTTGAAAAGAAAATTTTTTATACACAATTGCATTGTTTTTTAATTGTGTAAAAAGAAAGGAGGGAGAGAGAGAGTAAATTTAGTGTCAACAGACAAAAGGAGTTTCCAAATAAGTCACCTTGCAAAGTGATTCCATTTTTGTATGGCCCAGTCAAAAGACAGTATGAGGGAGGCAAATTATTTGTAGGGTAAGTATTTGACAGTCTTTGGCAGTTTTGGAAAACTCCCCTTGCATTGGAGCCTTTAGCTTGCTGTTAGGGAAAATTTTTGGCTGATGCCCCTTTCGTATGAGGAGGTTTATAATATTGTGGCTAGGTCGGGGGAAAGGGTTTAGGGAGGGATGGATTGGTTTAGAGACACTGGGTAGGCAAAGTTAGGAGCTGGGTGGGTGCTTGCATCCAATTTGGTTTTTAATTGCAACACTTTCCAACATGTAAGGTATTTTTTTAAGACCATGTAAAAGATTGATGAAAGAGAAAATAAGGGAATTGCTTATCAATTTGGGGCTATTTTAATTTTTAATTTTTTTACCACCTTTAGAAGGGAGTGAGGGTTATGGATGACAGCTTTTTTTTTTGGATGATTGATTTTATTGAAAATTTTTTTCCCGAAATTTATTTTAATGGGGGGTCCTCTTCTTATTTTTTCTGATCTTGCTCAGTGATAATACTAGAATTTTTGTTATGGTTTTAACTATCATTAATGGGTTAGGTTACAATTTTGGGCCTTTTTTTTTTTTTTATCTTTCCCAGATGTTAGGTGTTAGGTAATTTTATTCTATATTTTTTTCTCATTTTCCCATGTTTTTAGTAAAATATTACTGTTATTTATATCAATTTTTAATGATATTTTTTTTTAACTATTAATTTTCTAAAAAAAAAGAAAAGTCTCTCAGGGGCTTGACCCCAAAAGATGCATTAAGAGTGGTGTTAACTGTACATGGAAAACCTTCTCTCTTTTCCCAGGCCTTTCATTTCATTTGTTGTGTTTTTCTTTTTTCCCGTTTTATAAGTAGAACAATATTATTTCTTGACTGTAAGTGTCGTGTGTTTTTATTCCCCCTTTTTCGTGTTCAGCATTCTCTTTAATTTACTTCATTCTTTCCCCTGCTGATATTTGCTATTTAGTAGCACATTTTATATTTTTGTCTCTTTCTAGGTTTTGTAATTATTAAAGTTATATTGTAATTTTTTTTTATTATGATTTTACTATATTTTAGTTACAAATTAAAATTACCTTTTTCTTTGTCATCACCTCATCATTTTTCACTAGCTGTAAAGTTGTCAAAAGGGATTGCATCTCATAAAACTGCATGTGGGTCACTTTAAAAGACTGCCCTTTACAAGTTTTGTACAAATTTTTTGTTTTTTTTCTGTGATGGTGTAAAACCTGATTTTTAAAACTTTGTGATATACTTAGGGCCCGCACAAATTTAGGTCGAAAGTAGGTTTCTTGGTAGTCCTTATTGGTTATTTTGGGTAATTACATTACTTCGCGTTGGGTTTCATGTATCTTGGGGGAAGGATCCCTTTGTTCCAATATTTTGATTCTGAAACTTGTTTTATATATTGTCATAGAAATTGATTCCCCTCTCCCCCCTTGACGCTTTCTGTCCCCTTTTTTGCATTTAAAAAGCTTTTGTCCTCCTTTTATCATTTTTACATATTTTTTTCGCCGTCACACCGTAAAGTTTGGGCTAAAGGGAGTTGTACTCTTAAATTTATTTTATGAAAGCCCCACGGTTCTTAAAAATTTTTTAAATATCCCATGAAAAAAAATTAAATTTGGGGTTTCCCAAATGTGGGGAGTGTGTGTTTGCTAAATTATGTAAATGCTTCTCCCACTGGCCTTGTAAAGTGTTTTTGAATTAGTATCTCATGCTTTTTCAGTCTGAATTTAAGTTGAAGATAAAAGTATTTAAAATGTCCTACCAGACTGTAAAGGAAATATTGTTACTTATTTTACTAAATTGTGATTATAGATAGAGTAGCTTTGATTGTACTTTCGAGAATTTCCCCATTAAACCTATGGCATGTGAATTTTTTAATATGTTTTTGGTTTTTGGTGCCCCCATGCATTTAATACCCTTTATCAAAATATCCATGATGTTTTTTTAAAATTATATCTATATAACACATTAATACATTTTTTTCATGGCTTTTAGATTTTTTTCCAAAAAATGCCTACATCGGGTGAAATTGTGCTTGAGGTGAAAAGGGGGAAAATCAATCCGGCTTGAGGGTTCCCCTCCAAGGGTTTGTGCCAATTTTTTCGCTTAGGGGGAGCGTTTCCCACGAAACACCCAGCGAAACCTTTTATTTCTCAGACAAAGATGCTTTTTCCAAGGTCTAGATGTTTGTTTGATTATTGGTTTTAGATTCCTTTTATTTCATTTATGCTGCATTTAAAGTCAAGGAAAAGAGTGGCAGCTCAACCATTTTTTTTAAGTAAAAGAAAAACGGCATCAAATCCAGGGAAAACCAGTATGTCAAAAAAAACAAAGGTCCAAAACCACCATTTCTTTTTTCCCCTACGCTGTGGTAAAGGATGAGGAAGTGGGGGCACAGTACTTGTAAAGCTTTACCATGGCCAATCTTTAATTACAAAAAATTTTTAGCTCAGGGGTTTGGGGTGTTCTTAGGGTTTACTGGGTCCAGGGGGGTTTTCCCAACTATCTTTGCGTTTCTCAAACACCCCTTTTGTCTCTAGGAAATTTTCCCTTTTTTAAAAGTTTAAAAATAATTTTTTATAAATTTCAAATCCGATGAAAAATGTGTTTCGTAAAAAGAAGGGGTTTTACATGTAAAAAGCGGCATTTTCTCATGGTTTCTGTAACTACCCCTGCCTCATCCCAGTAAACACTGTGTTGTTACAATAGGTCATCAGTATAAAAGGGAAAGGTGATGAACGGTTTTTATTTTTTTTTTTTTTAAAAAAAAGAAAGGGAATTTTTGGGAACCTTTTTTTATCTACTGTTTAAAACAAAGCAGTTTGATTAACGAAAAAGGTATGAAAGGGAATTTTCCCAAAGGGAGTCGAAAAAAAAAACGTATAATATTTACTGATGTTTTTAAAAATAATCTCTAAAAAATTTAAAATAATGGTCACATTTATTTTTTTTTACATTCATCTCAAAAGTGCAAAAAAAAAACCCTTACAAATTTAAATTTTAAGTACTTTGAAATACTTTTTAAAAAGCTTATTGACTGCCGGGGAACACGCTTCCTAAATCTAGTCGACAGATCCATGTTATACAGCTTCCCAAAACCAGACTTCGTTCCTCGATTCCCAGAACTTAAAAGGGTGGTCGTATGCTTTCCTAAAAAAATCCATTGTTAGAAATTCAAAAAATTCAGATAAACCCAAAAGGGTTATTTTCTTTTCCCCATGCTTTCCCCCCGGAGTTCATACTGTGTTGCCGGGGTGGGGGTCTTAGGAACGGGACCCCAAAAAGTGGGGGACTCCTAACCATGGCCGATAAAAGGGAAAAACCCGTCAACGGGTACTTTGACGTAAATAGCCCCGAGCGCCCGATGAACAAAATCCCCCGGCGGTGCCCAGTGGCTCCGGCTTTTGGGGTTATATTTTCCACCCCTTGCCCTTTCGTATAGATCCCACCCCATTTCGCACACTAAAAACCGTGGAAACCAAAGTTGGGATCACGTCTTGGGCCCCCCACCCCCTCCTTTGCTCCTCGTTGTTGGGGGGGGGGGACTTAGGGGGCGGAGACTGAATCCAAAGGGGGTCCCCTGCATTGGTTCTCCACTCATTCCTTCATATTTAGTTTTCCTAAGACTCCACCTCCCTTTTTTGGAGTTGTCCCCCCCAACCCTTGCCCCTTGTTGTCGTGGGGGGGTTAGGGGGCGGAGACGGGACCCAATGTGGGGAAAATCCCCAACCTTGGGGCTCAGCCCCCGACTCAACATTTTGATGGGCTTTATTTTTTCCCTTTCCCCCCTTTCGTTTCTTCCCTTCACCAAACCCCCTATTCCACCTCCTAAAGGTGAGAGCCGTCTGAAAGGGTGAAAGGCTGACTTTGTGCCCGTCCTGAACGGCCCCGAGGGAGCCGGGCACGGTATTCCCCTGATTTAGTTACTAGCCCCTTTCCCCCCAAGGGGGCCCTGAGGGGGTGGACTTTTTTTATCCCCAAAATAATCCCGGCTTACCATGGCCAGAAAGAAACTTATCTCCACTATTAGGGGAAGAGGCTTGCCCCTTTATCAAATACCCCAAAAATTAAAATCAAACCCATTCCCTGACCCCAGGGTCTCCTTTTACCCGGCTCCAAACCTTCAATAATACCCCCCAATACCCATAGACAGTAGCCAACAATCAACCCTTAAGGAAATTTCCCCTCTCCCAGCAAGCTCAACTTTAACCCCTACCCCCACAACCTCCAACATCAAACCCCCCCTCCTCCCTTATTAATACCCTTCAGCCTTATTGCCCACCTCCCCTAACCTACCTCCCTCAACATACTCCATCTTTGTCGCGCCCCCGCCCCCTTTGACCCCCCTATCTTAAAAATTTAATACCCTTTCAGCACAGCCAAAAAATTTTTTGGGGCCCCCCCAATTT
>NW_023645869.1:0-7913 GCF_015228065.2 Penaeus monodon
CTGTTAGCTTCTATATGTGGTGCATTGTGTGCTTTGTGCGTGTGTGTGTGCATGTGTGTGTGCATGGGGTGTGTGCATTTTGGTGTGGCATGTGTGGGGTGCGTGTGCGTGTGCGTGTGTGCGTGTGCGTGTGCGTGTGCGTGTGCTGTGCGTGTGCGTGTGTATGTGTAGTGTGAATGCGAAAAGCTTGAGCATAAAGCATGAATTTGAACGAGTATGTGTCCCTGTCTGTGAGTGTGAGTGTGAGCGTGAGCTTATATGTGCGTGTGTGAAAGTGGCGTTTGTGAAACCATTCGCAAAAAGGCTTTTTTCCCCCCCGACTCCTCCCCGCAGTTGGAGTGTGAAAAAATAAGGTAAAAAATGCCCGCACTCTCCTGATCCCCACAACGCCTCTCCTTTTCATTTTCTCTCCCGCCGTTTCGTCAAGTCTCTCCATCTTTTTATTCCTTTTCTTTATTACCCATCTCTTTATATATACTTATCCCTTCTACTCCATTTTTCTTCTCAGTATTAAATAAAAAAATCCCTAAGTAATTATGAATCTTCCATTATATATATATATATATATATATATATATATATATAAAATATTATATATTATATTATATTATATATATATATATATGTATGTATGTATATACATAATTATAAATTAAATATATATTAATATAATATATATCATATATTTTTTTTTTTTTTTTTTTTTTTTTTTTTTTTCTTTTAACGGTAGGTTTCATGTCTGAGCCGCCGTGGTCACAGAAATGATATTTAAATTTTTAGTTTTCATGTTGTGATGCTCTTGGAGTGAGTACGTGTTTTTTTTTTTTTTTTTTTTTTTTTTTTTTTTTTTTTTCTCTCTCTCTCTTCTCTCTCTCTTTTTGTAGGTAATCATTCTCTCTTATTTTATCTGGGCTTGGGACCAGCACTGATTTTGGGCTGGCTTTGGTAGGCAATCGAGGTGAAGTTCCTTGCCCAATGGAAACAACGCGCCGGCCGGTGACTCGAACCCTCGAACTCAGATTGTCGTCGTGACAGTCTTGGGTCCGACGCTCTAACTATTCGGCCATCGCGACCTTGACGATCATGGGCTTCCATGATCTTCTTGGCAATTTAGAGCGGTGGTTTTACCATTGCCTTCCGCCCGGTGTTTTTATCGAGTCACCACCTCTATTTACCCGGCTCTG
Organism: Penaeus monodon; assembly: GCF_015228065.2. NCBI lineage: Eukaryota > Metazoa > Arthropoda > Malacostraca > Decapoda > Penaeidae > Penaeus > Penaeus monodon. Next base: position 1,185 of record NW_023645869.1, read on the forward strand.
ACTTGGGCTGGCTTACCCACCCAGCGGCTAGGCAGGCAATCGAGGTGAAGTTCCTTGCCCAAGGGAACAACGCGCCGGCCGGTGATTCGAACCCTCGAACTCTGATTGCCGTCGTGACAGTCTTGAGTCCGATGCTCTAACCACTTGGCCACCGTGGCCTATATGTATATGTATATGTATATGTATATGTATATGTATATGTATATGTATATGTATATATATATATACATATGTATATATATATACATATGTATATATATATACATATATATACATATGTAAAATATCTTACACATTACATACATTGTATATATACGTATGTATTTATATATATACACAATATATATGTATATATTTTATATATTATATATATATATATATAATTTTATTATAATAATATCTATATATAGATAAACCTTTTGTATATTATATACATATGTATATATATACCCTATGTATGTATATGTGTATATATATATACAATGTATATATAGTTATAATATACATTTTGTAAATATATATTATACACCATATGTGTATATTATATGTTTTATATATACATATGTAATATATTTACATTGTTATATATAAAACATATTATATATATATACATATGTATATATAATATAATATGTATATTTTATATACATATACATATACATTAAAAACATATACAAAACTTTTTAACATATACATATACTTTTAAACAAAAGGGCCAGGGTGGGCCCAAATGGTTAGGCATGGGACTAAAAGACTGTCACGACGGCAATCAGATTTTCGAGGGTTCCCAAAACACCGGCCGGGCGCGTTTTTCCCTTGGGCAAGGAATTCACCTCGATTGCCTGCCTAGCCGCTGGGTGGGTAAGCCAGCCAAAGTAAGGGGGTAAAAAAGGGGTGGTGACCGATAAAAACCCCGGGGGAAAAGGCAAGGGGAAAAACCCCCGTTTAAAAATTTGCCAAGAAGATCATGGAACCCCCTGTTTCGTCAAGGTCGCGAGGGCCCCGAATGTTAGAGGCGTCGGAAACCCAAGACTGTCCCGAGACAATCTGATTTCGAGGGTTCGAGTCACCGGCCGGGGTTGTTCCCCATTGGGCAAGGAACTTCACCTCGTTTTCCTACCAAGCCAGCCCAAAGTCAGTGCCCCCCAAGCCCAGAAAAAATAAGAGAGAATGATTACCTACAAAAAGGGGAAAAGAAAGAGGAGAAAAAAAAAAAAAAAAAAAAAAAAAAAAAAAAAAAAAAAAAAAAGTACTCACTCCGGGGAAATCAAACAAAAAAATACAATTAATTTTTCAGCTGGGACCACGGCGGCTCAGACATGAACACCTTTAAAAAGAAAAAAAAAAAAAAAAAAAAAAAAAAAAAAAAAAAATTATATTATATAATATTATATTATTTAATTTTAATATGATATACATAATACATATATTTTATATATATTTTATTATATTAAAATATATTATAATTATTAATTTAATTAAAATATATATATTATAAAATGGAAGTTTCATAATTTACTTAGGGATTTTTTATAAACTGAAAGAAAAGGAGTAGAAGGGATAAGTATATATAAAGAGTGGGTAATAAAGAAAAGGAAAAAAAGATGGAGAGACTTGACGAAAAACGGGGGGGAGAAAAATGAGAGAGAGAGGCTGTTGTGGGGATCAGGAGAGGGTGCTTTTTTTACCTTGTTTTTTTCACCCCCCAAAACTGCGGGGAGGATGGGGGGGAAAAAAAACCCTTCTGCGAAGGGTTTTCAAAAACCCCCATTTTCACCACGCCATTAAGTCAGGGCTCACCTCCACTCACAGAAGGGGGGACAAACTCTTTTCAAGTTCATGTTTATGCTCAATTTTAGCTTTCACACTCACATACACACCACACCACACGCACACGCACACGCCAACGCAAACCACACACGCACACCACACGACCCCCAACATGCACCACACTCCCAAAAACCACACATGCACCCAATGCACACACCACGCCACGCACACAATGCCCACTATAGAAAAACATCGTTATTTCTCTCAAGCAATTAAAAATGTTGTGCCGCATGGTCGTAAAAAAGCCACAGAAAAAAATTCATATCTTCTTGCAGTATCTGGGTGGGGGTTAAAAATAAAAGGCAGAACAAATGAATGAAATGCTTCCTACTACTACGGAAGCATTTAGTGCTTTTAACCCTTCTCTTACTCATAATGTAGTACGATTCCTTGATAACACGGGCCAAAATCATGAACGAAATCATTACCATTTTTCGGGGGTATAAAAAGCGGGGTTATCCTGAAAGGGTTTTGGGCAATTTCGTTGGTTTGGGTGTTAATTGCAAGCCGGTTTTATGGCCTTATTTCCTGTTTGGAATGTGGGGGGGGTTTTATTGAGAGTTCCGTTTTTAGGGTTTGGGGTTGCATTGTTGCTGGTTTGGGGGGGGGCAAGGGAAGGGGGGGAGGGAGGGAGCTTTTCGCTTTCCCTTTGCCCTTTTTTTTAAAAAAAAAAAACCCCCCCCCCCAAAAAAAAAAAAATCCAAATCAGAGGGGGGAAAAAAAGGGAAAGAGCAATTTTTATGTGGGGGGTCAAAAACGTCACGTTTTTTTTTGTAGTCATGTTTTCCGGTTTTTTTTTGCATAGGTGGTGATAATTTTTTTCGAAATCCGAATATCAAAAATGAAAATAGCTTCAAAATAAAAACCCCCATAATTTGAAGTACATTCATACAGACATATAACCAGACACATACATGTCTTGATATCTATATACTATATATGTATGTGTGGGCGTTGCTTTGTAGATTTCTTAGAAATATTTTTTATTTGACACTTTTAAAATTTTTATAGAGTTAAAGATTTTTAATTTTAAGTTAAATTTGGGTTGTAATGTCCGTAGGCTTCTGTACTCGTTGCCTTTCCGCTTTACACCAAAGAGGCTTCCCTTTCCGAATTATTTTTTAAAACCAAAAATTATCTATTCTATTTAATATTTATATAATTATAATATATATTATATTATAATATAATATATATAAATATATTATATTATATATACACCATATTTATTTTCGGTCTGTTGTCTCTTTTTTTATACCTTATGCCTTAGGATTATAGTAGAAAAAAATATTAAAAAAAAAACATATATATATATATAAAATTATATATTATATAATATATTTATATATAATATATATATATATAAAAACGAAAAGTTTTATCATCTATTATTGATTTCTCTTTACACATATGCATGTATTTTTATTATTTTCACAACAACACACCACACACACCCACACCAAAACCCACACACACACACCCCACACACCAACCCCACACACACAACACACACACACCACACCACACACACACGAAGAAAAGAACAATGCAACATTTTTCCAAACTTTTAAAGATATTTTTAAAGATACATTGAGATACTTTTAAGATTTTTCCCCTTTTTTCCCCCTTTTTGCTTTTTGCCCCCAAACTTTGGTTACAAAAAACGCGTAAACACAAAAACCAAAACCCAACACCCCACCCACAAAACCCCACACACACACACACACACACCCCAACACACACAACCCCCCACACACAAAAACATACATACAACACACACACACACAAACACCACACCCCACAAAACACCACACAACACACACCCCACCACACACAAACACACACCACACACCACACACAAACCACACAACAACAACCACACACATACATACAAAACCCCCCAAAACCAAAAACACACCCCCACACAACACACCCCCACCACAACAAACCACACACACATATATATATATATATATATTTATATATATATATAATAAAATTTATAATATATTTTATAATATATATATATATATTAAAAATATATAAATTTTTAAAAATATTTTATATATATATAAAATTTAATTTAAATATATATATTTATATTTATATATATTATAAAATATATGGGGCCCAAATCCAGGGTGCTTCCTGCAACTTTTATTTTGTATTGTCGAAAAAAAAAATGATTTTTAATGATAAAGAGAAACACGTGTAACACAATATTCAGAAAAAGGGAAAGAAAAGAACATGCAAAAATGCAAACGAAAACTTCATTTAAAAAGAAAATTATCATTTTTTTGCCTCGAGAAAAGCCTTTGTGTGCAATCTCAGTTTAAATTTTCAGGTAATCACGCCCCCCCTTTTCCCCTCGCCTTCCTCTTTTTTCCCATTTTTTCGACCCTTTCGTTTCCCCCTCTCCCCCCCCTTTTCCTCTCCTTCTTTCCCTTTCCTCTCCCCTTTTTCCCCTTTTTCCCTTTTTTCTTCCCCTCCTCGCCTTCCATCCCCTTCCCCTCCCCTCGTCTCCCCCTTTTTTCCCCTCGCCTCCCCTCTTTCCCTTTCTTGTCTCCCCTTCTTTCATTTTTCCCTTTTTCCTTCTCCTCACCTCTTTCCTTTTTTTCTCCCTCCCCCCTTTTTTTTCCCACCTTCTTCTTTCCTTTTCTTCCTTCCCTTTCCCCCCCTTTTTCCTTTTTCCCTTTAAATTTCCCCTCTTTTCCCTTTCTTTCCTTCCCTCTTCCCTCTCCCCCTTTTTCCTTCCCCCCCTCCCCTTCTCCTTTTCCCCCCCTCCCCCTTTTTTTCTTTCCCTTTCTTCCCTTTCCCCCTCCTCCCTTCCCTTTTTCCCCCTTTTCAAATTTTCCCCCTTTTTTTTTTCCCCCCCCTTTTCCCTTTTTTTTCTTTCTCCCCCCCCCTCCCCTCCCGGGGCCGAGTTCAATCGGGCCGTAAAAAAAGGTTTCGGTTTGGGTCGGGGGGCCGGGCGTTGTTTATCCGTCCGTCGTTCGGTCGGTCGGTCTTTTTTCATCCGTCCGTGCCGGGGGTTTGGTCGTTCGTTCCCCCTTTTTCCCTTTTTTGGGTTAAAGGGGAAGATGAAAAAATCTTTCTAGAATGATGAGCCATGGTGTTGCTTTTCGAAGAAAAAAAAGGGGGTTTAAGAGTTTGAGATAAAAGATAAAAAGGTTTTTAAAGAGAATTTTAAAGATTCTTAAAATAAAGTAAAGAGTTTTAAAAAATTGAAATAATGATTTTCTTAAAGATAAAGAGAGATTCTTAAAGAAAAATTAAGATAAAAGGTTTAGAGATAAAATTAAAAGATGCTTGAAGATGAAGATAAAGATTTTGAAATAAGAAATAAAGATTTTAAAATGAAAAACTAGAGACCCCCAAAGAGGAAATAAAAATTTTACAATGAAGCTAGGGGCCTTAAAGATGGAAATAAAGATTCTTAAAAATGAACTAAGACCCTTAAAGATGGAAATAAAAATTCTTAAAGATGAAAATAGAGACCCTTTTAAAAATGGAAATAAAGAAATTTTTAAAGAAAAAGAAGCAAGATGAAATTCCCAAAGTTGAGTATAAAGGTTCTTAAAGATCCCTTTGCCAAAGGAGAGGGATGCAAGGAATTTAATTTCCCTCCCCCTCGGGAGCGACACGTGGCAGAATCGCAAAGATAAGGAGGAGACGGTACCCGCGAGCCCTCCCCGGCTCACCCGCATCGGGGTCTTATTTTTTAATGCGTCATTTTAAATCCCGGGGGGCTTAAACCAGGGGTACCCTTAGGTTCCCAATGCCCGCATGATCGCACCGCCGCAAGTTCTGTCACACGCAGATGGAATCGTTAATTAAATAGAGACGCGCGCGGATGATATTTCGTTTTTTTTTACGCAAAAAAGCGGGATTGTTGAGTTGAAACCTTCGGGACGACGCCGAAGGTAGGTTTTTAGCGCGGAGATGGTTTCAAGAAATTGTGTGATTGTTTAGGGGAAAGGGGGGTGTGTTTGTTTTGTTTTTTTTTTCTGGGAATTTGGTGTTGTTGAGCGAGTGGCTGCGAAGAGGGAAAAACCCGAAGGAGAAATGGGAAATTTGGGTCGTGACATGTAATTGTGTTTCCTTCATTTCATTTATCCTTATGGGATTTATCTTATCCTTTCTTTCATAACATCGTCCTACCGAGGTTTGAGAGATCGTCCCATGAGGTCTGGTGGGCGGTCTGGTGGGCGTGCAGGAGGCGGGCGGCCTGCTCCCGGCCCGTCCCTCGCGGCACCGCGCTTGTCTCGCCTGCAAAGGAAGGGGAAGTTTGCCCGGGCCTCGCTGGGGCTAGGGAGGCTGTGCTTGTACACACACGACAACTCACACACCCGTGACTCAAGAAGGGGTCGTGCCGGGGGGGAGATGCAAAAAACGACCCCAAAAGCCAGGGGCCGCCCCAAAAAAAAGGAAAAAAATTAAATCATGACTTTTGAAGATTTTTTCCTCTTTAGGCGGTGAAAAACCCCCCCTGAACATCACTTTCATGTTCTTTAAAATTTTGTTACAACACACACAGGCTTCACACACACACGCAAAAAAAAAAAAAAAAAAACACGTAAGTTATGAAAATACATATCAAATTTCATAGGAAATCTGATCACTGTGACAGGCCGAAGCCCCTTTTTTCCCCAGGGGAACACGACTTGCACTCGGAGTGACGGCGAGGGGGCCAGTCAGTCCGTGGGAGCACTCGGAGGGATGCTTTGAAATTCTTATCCCTTTTCCAGGTTGCAAAAGTGTTTTTTTGAGACGGAAGAAAGGAACTAACGCTTCCCCTTTATATAGGCGTCACCTTGCGAGGCGTTCAGCTCTGGGCTGCGCCGCCCCCCGGGGCCCGCCCCCAACCTCCCCCCCCGGGGAAAAAGGGGAACCCCCCCC
>NW_023645870.1:0-5000 GCF_015228065.2 Penaeus monodon
GAGAGAGAGAGAGAGAGAAGAGAGAGGAGAGAGAGAGAGAGAGACCCATGTGACGACCTATTTCCCCCTCTGCTGACACACTTTTGCCCTTTTGACTTGCTAATTAGGATGGCTAGGAGGACCAAAACTGAGGATGATATTTCATCAGTGATGCCATGTGCAAGGCAGACCATTTACTTAAGGATACTTCTTCGGAGAGGGGGATCATTACATGAGGATTTTACCAACAGATTAAATTTCCAAGGATGACAGGCTTCTAGTTCATACAATATTTTCAACAACCTTATATTGTGCCAGCTGATTCAGGGTGATGAGGAATCCCAGGACCAGTTTGTAAATGATCTGGTGTGAGCAATGGCATAATGGGTTTGCCAGGATGCAGCCAGACCAACTCAGCTGCTGCTGCTTGTTGCAAAATACCAAAAGCAGCAGGACAAATAGGCCCTGAATTGCAAGTACCATGAAATAGCAGAAAGAATCACATGTTAGAGGAAGTCCCAACTTGTGAATAAAAGGATCAAATCTCTAAATGTAACAGAAGATTTATTACATCCTTCAAAGTTTATAATATCTCGTTCAAATAGGCGAAGTAATGGTGATCCACACTGTGCATTGAAGTTGTACTGACCACAAACAAACTATTCCACAGAGACAAGAAATCTATTATAAAACTTGTACATTCTACATAACACACTATCTTTGCTGTAATTTAAAAAACCCTTCCTAAAACTGGTCTTTTGATAATGAACCCTAACACACTGATATAAATAACAATTCAACAATAATATCTGCTTTTGAGATGGCCACATAAACATTTTCTCCTCTAAAGTATATACTGAACCTTCGCAACAATATCCTAGTAACAAATAATTATCATCATGATTATGATGACTATTAATCTTTTTTTTAGGGTAAGCAATACAAAGAACCACAATGAATAAACAGAGAATTATACCTCCAAAGATGTCAGCAGATATCAAAACACAGCCAAGGAAGAGAGAGGAGGTAAAAAATCAACAGCTATTTACCTGGTCAAACAAATTAGTTGAACTCTTAAAATTATCAAGAGGCAGAGAAGTTAAAATCTCTGAAGGCAAAAGCCTAGAAAGAGCAGAAAAAGAGCACCTAAAAGACTGACAAGCAGACGATCAACTTAAATCAAATGATATTGAATGAAGGCTACAGGTAATCAGATAAAAGCTTATGAAGGGGATGTGAATTATTTGTTACAATCCTGTATAAGACTGAAAGAGACCCAATATGTCAACGATGCCCAAAGTTCAAATCTAATTGAAACAAGAGAGATTTACTGGTATTATAGGAACGATCAAGCAATCTGAAGTACGACTCCTCTGCTGATAGCCAGAACAAAACTCAAAAATTTTCATGAATGAAAGAGAAGAAACATATATGAGTAATGTTGTCATCCTCATAAATCCTCTTGTACTTGCAAATGATATATAACTTCGATGAAACTACCTGGGCCATATTGCAAAATTGCAATTAAAATGTAAGCTTTGTATCAAGGGTCACACCTAAGAGCTTCAGATTATCCACAGGAAAGATTAAGACTCCATTCATTAGCAGACTTGGATGCAGAGGCAGTAGCATTCTAAACCATCTCAGAATAATTTCATCTGACCTACTAGGATTTAAGTTCATGCCCTACCAAGCAAGAACGCCATGATTAAATTATCATCAGGTCTACAGGTCAGCTATGTGTTTTTCTTGAAATGGAAGAAATAAGTCTTCAAGTGAGATTCTGTTTTTAGGTTTCTGCAAAGCTAAGTAGCCTCTTTTTTTTTTTTTTTTCTCCTGAACTGGGTGGTTCAGGGTGTTAATCAGATCTAAGATAAAGAGTGCAGTATTATGGGAAGGCAGGCCAAATACTGTTCTTTATCTATAAAATACTTAACACATTTTATCTTTGTGAAGGCATTAACCCAATACTGACGGGTGATTTCCCGATACGCAAGCCCTCTCTCCTTGGTTGTATTCATAGTGGCCTAGGCCCAGCTGCTGGGGGCTCAAGTTGTCACCCTAAAATGCATGGCATGACCGTACATGCCCCTGGAAGACGGGATTGGTGCACCATGACAAATATGCACATGCCACACGGAAGAGTCCAGGCATGCCATGGCATGCATGTACATACCACCCAATGGCTAAGGGCTAATGACAAAAAATATCCAACAAATACTGCAAATAAGATGGGTTTTCTAAGGTCTATTGGTAGTTGGAAAGTACTCAAGTATATCTGACTTGAAAATCCCTCAGTGGCAAACCTCAGCCCCCAGCCACTCATCCTACCTACTAGTATTCGACTAGCCCAGACCCCTACCCCACTACATGCTTTATTTGTCTGTATGCATCAGCAAATTGATAAATACATGCATTTCTCTACTCTTTGTAGCATGTCAATCTAATTTCCAATACCATTCTGCTAATATATATGATACACTTCATTCCCCCTGCCTCCTGTGTCCCTGAATCACATAAAACAAAGCTGGTAGAAGAACAGAACAGATAGTTAGGTCTCATTACAGCAGTTATAGATCAATAAACATAAATGCTTTGTCTGTCTTTGTAATATGATCATGGAATACAGCAATACATCACTCTTTATTCTGCAAAATTTGAGATGTAAAATAATTATAACCCTTGTAGTTACAGAACATTTCCGAACATTTCAACCTACTTCCTTCCACAAGCAAACAAAGCCTAGACAAGAAATGTTACCAGAAAAGCCAAGGAGAAATTAAAAAATACCAGCTGCTATTTTCATGGTCTATCCAAATGCCAGAGCAAAGAACCACAGCAGAGTGATGTCCTAAAACATAATCTCACTGCTGTCTGATCAGTTTACAACATCACAGTATAATGCAGAACTATATTTTTGTCAGCTATCCCTGGCCACATGGTTGACTTTATATCAACTGCAGATTAAAGTTTATATTAGCAATATCTTATGTTCTGCTTTGTAATATAATGTAATATTTGATGAAACAATGCCATCTACTTTACTCATGCATTTGCAGGACAAATTTACTTGTTTAAAAATTAAAAATTGACAAGTGTTTTGTTGCCTCTAAAAATGTATTTAAAAAATAAGAGATAATGATGTAACTAACTATTTTGAGGGGGGGGGGGGAGAGAATGAAATGGTATCATTACAGACCACGAAAGAAAGTAAGAAAGAAAGAAAGAAAGAGAAACTGAATGCCTTGCATCTTCATATAAAGATATAGACTTTCACAGTTATCAGAAAACACTAATATCAATACACTTTTCAAATAAATGATTTGTGCGGCAAACAACACACAAAATAACAGAACTAACCCTCCATAACATCACAAACAGCTGATTGACCATGAACCCATACAATGGTGGACTTGGAGCTTCAAGTTCCTATATCTCATGTGTTTACAGGTCAACAACACCACCTTGGTAACTAAAACAGTCTTCCATCATAACGCAAATTTATGTTTTCCTATTAAACTGTTATACCAACAAAATGCGCAAACGATGCTGATCACATACTTCAGGCTTACTGGCAACAGTTGTCAATTTGCTATTTGTCTATTTGTCCAAGGATAATAATTATTTTTCACAAATATCTGACAAATAATTGCACGACTTACAAAAGTAACAAGACACAATGCCTCTGACAAGAATGGTGAGAGAGATAAATGTGTGAGGTAGTATATCAAAGACTTGTGCACGTAGAACATGAAGAAAAACATGTACATGCACAAATACTAGTGCACACACTCACAATCATGTGCCGCATCAGGTTACCTCAAGTGAAGGTCACTGAGAGACATGTGCTACAAGGCAGGTAATTCCAACTGATTTATTAATACATTTCTACATTTTTAAAATTGTACAATCATCACAATTATATTATGCAGCCATATTTACTACATATTTCTCTTTCTCTTTAGCCCTCTCTCTTTTCTTTCACTTTAGAGTCTTCCTAATAATATCTATAAAGATTGTTAATGTATAATACACAACAAACTCATAACAATGACACCTAACAGACTATAAAGAAATCAAAGAGACCATCAGTCATAAACAGTTTTTGTTAATTAACCAACTATGATCCTCAGTCACTAATAGCCAAAGAATCAACTCTTCTATCAATTTTGCAAGCAGATAAATATCTTCATGGAAGTGACTAATGATAGTAAAGATGCCACCGATCCCTCGGCTACAAAAAAAATTACAGGTCGTCCTGCTCCAAGGTTAAATGATGACACTAGGAGAGCCATAACAGATAAAAATAACAATCGTGAAGCTCTCAAAAATACGACATCTGATATGGCCCTTTTGGATGATTATAAGCAAAAGAATAGGTGTTAAATCACGAGTCAAAACCTATTATTTCAGCAATAAATTACCTAATTATACTAACGAATGTAAAAACATGGAGGATAGTTAAAACACTAGTACCTAACAAAAAGCATCACAAAGATATTAGTTTAAATTCCAGCATTAGCATGAATGATTTTAATAATTTCTTCACTAAAATTGGAAAAGCCACATATGAACATGTAGCAGTTTCTGCCTCTCAGCAAAATACAGGTACAAATAGCCCCCCACCCCCCATATTTTCAGACCACAACCAGTGAAAATAGAAAAAGTAATCCTTACAGTAAAACTCCTGCATGACACTAAAGCTCTTGGAGCAGATGACAATGGCATATTATCTGTTATCATTAACCCATTTATGTTTGCCGAAGATTTTCCATTGGAAACATGGGATTAAAACACCAGTTTTCAAATCCAGCGACAGATAAAGTTAATAAATATCACCCTATTACCCTATACAGCCTAAAAATCTTACTAAAATTGTAGCAGACCAACTGATAATACTTCTAGAGATCAATGACCTACTATCCAAAACACAACATTGTGTCAGAAGTAACCTATTTAACCCTTTTCCGACGGGTAGTATTCATAGCGGCCCGGGCCTCGCTGCCGGGGGCTTATATCGT
>NW_023645871.1:5000-7913 GCF_015228065.2 Penaeus monodon
TTGTGTGTATATGGGATGTATATATATTATATTTATATAAAATATATATATTTTATATATATATATATATATATATATATATATAGATAGATAATAGATATAGATAAGATTAGAAATATATATATTATTTTATATTCTATATATATATATATAAAATTTTATATAAAAATATTTTATTTATTTTTTTATTTATTTATTTATAATTTTATATAATATAAATAAATATATATATAATTTAATATATATATATATATATATACAAGAGAGAGAGAGGAGATAAAAGAGAGAGGGGAGAGGGGGGGGGGGGGGGGGGAGATACGAAAAAAATGGGGGGAAAAAGATAGACGGATTTGAAATAGAATTTTAGGGCAAGGAAACCGGGTTTTTAAATTTTTAAAAAAACCCCTTTTTACTTCCCTTTGGGGTGAATAAATACAAATATGTTCGTCGATAGCAGCGTGTAAAAAAGGGAAAAGGGAAAAATATGGCTATTTAGTTTTTTTTTTTTTGGGTGGTTTTTTGTGGGCGGGGCGATATAGAAATTTTGGTTTTTTTTCCCCTTTCGGATTGTAAGTGACTTTTTTTTTTTATTTCTGGCTGTTCTGGGTTTGGGGTGATAGATATAAAACAATTAATGCATAAACTAACAAATTAAAAGGGTTTTGAAACCAGAAACTGTGAATGAAAAAAGGAAATATATTTGGGAAAAATGAACTATGTAATTTGGGGCAAACAGGCAGTAATAAAATATTCAAGAAAAAATTTTAAATTTAAAGAGAAATTTATCATAGTTGGGGGGTAATAACCCAAAAACTACAAATCTGGATGTCTATATGTATACATACATACATACCTACATAAATAAATACATACATACAACATACATCAACAACATAATAAAAACATACATACATACATACATACTAAAATCATACAAAAAAGGGATACATACATACATACAAAACATTATACATGCAAAATACAACATACATAATACATACATACATACATACATACATACATATAATACATATATTTCATTCATCCTACACCCAGACATCCCCCCCACACACCCCACACACACATGTTTTTATGTATTTATTAAAAACATACATATGTCTATTAATATTATATATATTTTAATATAATATATATATTAAAAAATTTTATATATATTATATTTATATATAGGGGTGTGTGTTTTGTGTTGGGGTGTTGTGTGTCTGTGTGTGGGGGGTGTGTGGGGTGTGGGGTTTTGGGGTTTTGTGTGTCTGTGTGTGTGGTGTGTGTGTGTGTGTTTTGCCTGTGTGTGTGTGCCGGGGTGCCTATGGTGTGTGGTGGGGTGTGGGTGTTGTGTGTGGGGTGTGTGGTGTGTGTGTGTGTTTTTTGTGTGTGGGTGTGTGTGTGTTTTAAAACTAATATTTAAAAATAACCAAAAATAATCATGATAATTAATTTAAAAATAAAAAAAAAGAATATAATAAAAGAAATGCGGAAAACAATCATTACAGCTTTCATAATGATAATGTTAATTAGTCATTTAAAAATAAAATAATGATGTAATTTATAAAAATATTTGGGATTCATTCAAAAGTTTTTTTAAGTAAAAGTTTTAATTTAAAGTAAAAATTAGTAAAAAAAAACCCCTTCCTTTCCCTGATAGGAATTTATAGAATGAAAATTGATAAAAATAAACTTTATAACAAAATGATAGTAATAGTAAAAATAATGATAATGATGGTAATGATATTAATTATAATGACAATACTAGTAACAAGAATTATATTATATTAACAATAATGAAATAATATGATAATGAAAATAACAATAATAACAATAATAGATAATAACGAATAATAATAATAATATAATAATAACAATAATTACTATTATTAATATTATCATATTATTATTATTATTATCATCATCATTATAACTATTACTAATATATCATCATCATTATATTATCATTATTATTATAAATGATAATGATAGTAATAATAATAATAAAAAAATAATAATATATAATGATATAATAATGATATAATAATAATATGTAATAATAACAATAATAAAAAAATAATATAATTATTATCATTATTATTTATATTATTATTGTTATTATTATTATTATTATCATTATTATTATTATTATTATTAATATTATTATTATTATTAATTATTATTATCATTATTACTATTATTATTATTATCAATTTCAATATTATTAATATTGTTATTACTATTATTATTGTTATTATAACAACAACAATAATAATAATGATGATGATGATAATAAAATTAATAATAATAATAATAATAACAATAATAATAATAATAATAATAATAATAAACAATAATAATGATATAATAATAATAATAATAATAATAATAATTATAATTATAATAATAGTAATAATAACATATAATAATAAATGATAAAATATATAATAATAATAATAATAATAATATAATAATAATAATAATAATAATGATAGTATAATAATAATAATAATAATAATCATAATTACATTATTATTATTATTATTATAACAATAACAATGATAATGATAATGATTAAAAAATAACAATAATAATAATAATGATGATAATGATAGTAATAACAATAGTAATAAGCTATAATAATAACAATAATAATGATAATGATAACGAAAATAATGATACAAGAATAATGATAAGAAAATTTATCTGGTTGTCAGTCTATCAGTCTATACCTGTCTATCGCTCTGTCTATCTGTCTGTCAACATAATAGATGTTAACTAGAAAGACATATTTATAGACAGCTAGATATTTTGATCACATATATATAACTATATTAATAGATATTAACAAGAGAAAAGGCAATATAAATTCAAATTCCGTTTACGTGAATGAATAAATACACAGTAAAA
>NW_023645873.1:0-7912 GCF_015228065.2 Penaeus monodon
AAAAAAAAAAAAAAAAATAAAAAAAATAAAAGTTAAAATAGTTACGTATTGGAGAAAGCACTTGTTGTAAGTTAAGTTTTTAAGGGAAAATGCAAGGAAAATAAGGCAAATGGAGTGCCAGGTAAGGGCCAAACTGAGTGCTAGGTAAAGAGGGCAAGTGCGTGCCCAGATAAAGGTAAATTGAAGTTGCTAGGTAAGTAGGGCAATGCCGTGCCCCAGGTAAGGTAAATTTTTGAGTGGCCAGGTAAAGTAGGGCAAGTGCCTTGGCCAGGTAAAGGCAACCGAGTGCAGGTTAAGTTAAGGCAAAGTGGCGTGCAGATAAGGTAATTGATTGCCAGGAAAGTAGGGCAAAAGTGGCGTTGGCCCGTAAAAGGTAAATTGAGTGGCTAGGTAAGTAGGGCAAAGTGGCGGGCCAGGTAAGGTAAAATTGAGTGCCAGGTTAAGTTAGGGCCAAGTTTTGGCGTTGGCCAAGGTTAAGGGCAAACTGAGTGCCTAGGAGTAAGCAAGTTGGGGAAAGGGTGCCAGGGTAAGTAGAAATAGTTGGAAAACATCAGGTAAAGTTAAAAGCAAAAAGGTCAAAGAGGAAGTAAAAATGAATACCAGGGTTAAAATAGAGAAATTTGGGGCTAGGTGAAAATAAGGGTTGTATTGTAAAGGGTTTGGCCAGGAGAAAGAAGGGTAAGTGGAAGTAAACTTGGTAAGAATGGTTAAATGAAAAGTCAAAATTAAAGTAAAACTAATAGGGGGCCCCGATTAGGAAAATTTGGTAGGAACGCAAAATGAGTGCCAGTTTAATTAAGTTAATTGTGATTAAGTGAGTGCCAGGAAAGTAAGAACGTTAAGTTTCCGGTAAGTGAGTGCCGTGTAAAGTTGAATGTGGATAAAAATAGGTAACACAAGGTGAAATATAAGTGAAGTTGGCAACCAGGTTAAGGGAAAGGGCAGTGGGGTAAGTAAAGTTATGGTCAGGTTTAAAGCAACCAGGTTAAAAGACAAAAGCGGAGCAAGAAAGGGAAAAGGGAGTTTGCTAATTAAAAGTTTGTGGATGGGCCAAGTTAAGTAAAAGTAAGGTATAAGGGAAAGCAGGTAAGCAATGCGTGGAAACATTAAAAAAAAAACAAAAATTAAAATTTAAAACAAGTATTTAAAGGTTTCCATGATCGCCCCTTTTACATAAGGTGTATTTTGGGGCGTGTTTTTTGGAAATTGAGCGCAATAAAATTAAGGGTAGTACCCCGGTAAATCAAATGAGTGGAGCAAACAGGTATGTAGAGTTTAACGGCGATTAAGTGAGTCCCTGGTAAAGTTTAAGGTCGGGTAAGTTTAAGCCCCTCGGTAGTTTTAAGTAAGCGGCCAAGTTTTAAAATCTAAATTGATTACTGGGGCAGAAGAAAGAACGTATTACTGGCTGTTCGCTGTGTGGGGTCCATACATATATATACATAATAATATATTATATTATATAATATATATATTATATATATATTAATTATTATATTTACATATATTATATAATTCCTCTTGCAAACAAAACATATGTTGTTATTAATATACATACATATATAAATATTAATATATATAAATATATATTAATATATATATTATAATATAATTTATATATATAATATATAAATATTCTCCTTGCAAAAACACCCAATGTGTTTAACAACACACACACCACACAACACACCACACACAACCACACTATATAATTATTTATTATATATATAATATTATATTAAATTATATATATATTATATATAATTTTTTTTTTATCTATTTTATATGTTAATATGTAATATAGGCCAATTACGCAAAGCCATATACATACCTAACGTTTTTTTTTTCTTGCCTGTATGTTTGAGGCAAAGTATAAGGAGGGTTGGCAAGAATAGAGATACACAGAAAAGAGAGGAAAAAACCAAAATACCACTAAGGCGAAAAAAAGCAAAGGCAAATCTGTAATTCAAGGCACTTTTCAGCCCCGGTGATCGATTTGGATTCTTGAAGCCCTAAAATGCCTTGATCAAAGCCATTTTTTTTTAGGCTGTTTTTCCACATTTTTTCTCCCTCTCAATTGCAAACAACTGAATTGTCCCCCCTGCCAGAAACTGGGCTTTTTAAATCCCTTTTTGAATGGGCGAAAGGGTTACTATCAGGTTTTGGTAATTCAACCGTTATCAGTATAATTAACTTTGTTTTAGAAACGATTAAGCCAAGTGAGCGGTGAAAGAGAAGAAGAGAAGAGATAAAGAGGTGGTGTGAATGGAATGAAAAAAAAAATTAGCGAATGAAAAAAGAGAAGGTTTTAAAGGGGGTGGTTAGAAACCAAAACTACACAGTAAAAAATTGTGGTTGGTTTTGCCCACTACTGAATTTTTTTTTGCAAAGATCCCCCCCCCCCCAACTCTGGTGACCTGGGTTTCTGGCTGTTTCCTTAATTATATATACATAATATATATATAAATTATATAATTTATATTTGTTGTGTGTGGTGGTTGTGTGGTGAGTCAATAAAATTTTTATTTTTTTTTTTTTATGCTCAATCAATCTAGTATACACCCTTTTTTTTTTTACTAAGCAGTATGTTAAAAGCATATTAGTGAAGAAAAAGGACATTTTGACCCATCAGAAGCGGACAGAAAAAATGTTAAACCAGATGCGCCTACCCAAGCACGTAGCATTAACTGATTTTATTTTTTTTTTTTAGCTCAGTTGTCCGAGCTTGTTTGTAAAACAGAGCCCGTTTTTGCTCACTCTCGAAGTAAAAAATTAGTTTTTCTGAAAGAAAACGAGGAACCAATTTGCGAGGATTAGAGTGGGGTCCCCCCAAAAAAATAGTTTTTCACCCCCGAATTAAAGGGCTAAAGCCCATGGGGAACAGGCAAATGGTTTAAAATTAATTGTTTTTTTGATTTTTAAGCACAATAATTAGGGGTTTAAAAAATAACACTTTATTGGGGTTACTAATATCGGTTTTTTACTATGAAATATATGTGGTCCCCCCCCTCTTTTTTTTTCTCGGAATCTGGATGGTTTTTAAGCAACCCATCTGAGGTTTTTCCAAAATTTTGGGGAAGTGGTAACCAAAATTAAAACATATACCAACAACCACACCACAAACAATATTATATATTATATTATATATAATATATATATTAATATATAATATAATATTATTATATATAATAATATTATATTAATTATTACATTATATATATGTGTATATTAATATAATATTATATAATATAATATTATATTATATATATTATAATATATTATTAATATATATAAATTATATAATAATGTTATGCCATACATATTATGCATAATATACAACAACCAACGGTTTGTTGTGGTGTGTGTGAAAACAAATTCATAGATATTTTTTAATAAACAAAAATAAGTTAAGAATAAAAACAATCCCTTTTTTTAACGATTTTCCTTTTAAAAAGTTCATAGTTGTTATGAAAAAAAACTTTAAATGCATAATAAAAACATGATTATTAAATGGTAAAGGCATTTGAATTGCAACATTTAAATATTATTTTATAGCAAGTAAAATAAAAAAAAATCAAATTGTCAAAACGATGATTTATAATGATTTAATTTCTCACTATTATTATGATCACCATTCTATTATTTAATTGGATCCATCCAAAACCTCCATTTTATCCCTCATCCCAAAACCCTCATCATCATCAACCCTTGGGCATTATATAAAAAAAACAATAAGCAAAAAAGAACCATAATTTAACAAGCAAACATAATTTGTTTTTCCACCATTTACTGAAATAAAAAATTTAAATTAAAAAAAACAATTTTTTCAGAAAGCGTATTTGAACTTCTTCGAAGTAATTTTTGTCCGAAAACTTTGTTTTAAAGAAAAATTAGACTCGTGTTTTGTTATCTTCTTTTTCCTCGTTCCGTTCTGGGAAATGAGAGATTCAATAGATGAGGAAAAACATTATGGGG
Organism: Penaeus monodon; assembly: GCF_015228065.2. Taxonomy (NCBI): domain Eukaryota; kingdom Metazoa; phylum Arthropoda; class Malacostraca; order Decapoda; family Penaeidae; genus Penaeus; species Penaeus monodon. The sequence goes on from NW_023645873.1 coordinate 3,976, forward strand.
GGAAACCGAAGGAAATTTGTTGTTTTTTGAGACTAGAATAAAATGAATATATACAAGTTTTTAAAATAATCCAGTAACAAAAATTAATATAAAGAGTTAAAAAGTCTTTTTATAGGGTATAAGAATGGTCGATTAAGATGAGTCTGTATTAGAGTACAGAAAATCGCACGTGTGGTGGCGTGCTTTCAATTGCTGTGTTTACAATTGTGTCCCAGATGTGTGTTTTTTTTTTTAAGGTGGACTATGGTGTTGGTGTAATCTTTCATGTGTGCTTTGTTCTCCCCTATGGTATGTATAACGAAAAGTTCGGAACAACCACCCTTACTGGGAAACCTCGACACAGCGTAAAGGCTTTAGGCCATATCCGTTTTACTTTTTGTGGTAAGGGGTCCCAACTTGCCATCCCTCCCTTTCCAGTCCCCCTGCTCCTCGAAAGGTGGTGCAATCGAGAGATTTCCTGAGAGCGGAGGATTGGAGTGGAAGCTGTTGTGACTTTGGTCCTTGAAAAAAAGTCCCCCCCCTGAAGCCAGAATTAATGAATTTAGAAATGGAAGAGAAGAGGTAAAGAGCGCCCACAATCTGGCCGCTGAAGATTTTTTTTTTTATTTTTAGGAAAAAGGGGACAAAAGGGAATAGGCTTTCATTTTTTCAGTTTTTTCTTGTGTTTATTGTTGTAATGAAATCTTGGACCTTGTGGGTTTTATAAACAGATTTTTCTTCGGTTTATTTTCTAAGGAAAAATGGCAAATTTTAGTTGTTTCGTATAATAAAATTATGAATATAATTAAATTATATTAGAGAGGGAAAAAAAAATAAAAAAAACCAATGCAAATTGCAAAAAAAAAAAATAAAAAAATCCACCAAAAAATAATACATAAACAAAATACCAATCGGAAACCGCACATTTTCAAATGCCCTAAACGACCCAAGATTTCTAAGTATCGGAAATAGCAAATAGTTTTGCAGGGCTGTAGGTTATTACTGTAAGTAAAATTCCTTAACCAACCGGTTTTACTCCCTTATGAAGGGATGCATTATAGTTAATTTAAATGGTTGAAGTTGTTTGAATTCTTAATTAAATTAAATGTTTAAATTTAAATATGGAATCATTTCCGTAAATCTTACAAAGTTAAACCCTCCGCACTTCCCGTGGCATAAATTTTTAAACCACAACAGTTTAAAAAAATCAGCAATATTCCCCAAAGTGATTTGCAAACCGCAAAAAAAATAAAAAATTAGATTGCTACGTCATGGGTTGTAGTGGGAAAAGTAAGGGATGGGGAAAAGATTAGGGACTTTTTTCCTAAAACTAAAAACTCCCTAATGACAAGCCCCCTAATCCGAATTCCTCCTGAATCAAACTTATTACGTTTTTTAAAAATGATTAGTCCCACCCCGGGCCAACACAATGGTACAAAGCCCCTTTGCGGCGTAATGCCTTTATCGTGGTTTAGAGACTCCACCCGGTTACCAAAACACGGTAAACATAAAACCGTATACACGTGTTTTTATTTTTTTAAATTATTGTAAGGCCTACTGGAATTGCCAATCATTTTTTTATATATATGAAAAAGCACAACCAACAAAAACAACCACACAACCCAAACACCAACCAACAACAACAACACAAACACAACCACACACACAACCACACCTACACACAACTACACAAACACACAACCAAAACCACACACCACACCACACACACACACACAACAACAACACAACGTTCTTCCCTTAATTACCGACCATGGGAAATAATACCACCCCCCACAAAGCTAGTGCAAAAGTTTAAAACCCCCCATCTCCAAAGTGGGGGCAAGCCCTTGCCTTGAGTTTACCCCTTTATTCTCTTTATCCATATTTTTTGTCAACCCTTTCCCTTTTTTGGATTTCCTTTGTCTTTTTTTTTTTTTTTGTTCCCTTATCTGTTTCCCATTTTTTGGGGCTTTTTTTTCATTTTCTGTTTTTTGTTTTCCTGGGCAAACTGTTTTTTATCTAATATTTTTCGCTCTGTCAAAATTTTCTTCTATTTTATTGTTATTCTATCCCATTTTAAATCCTATCTCGTCCCTCCTCCTCACTTTCCAAAATTTTAGTTTTTCTCACTCCCCCTTTTCCTCCTTTCCTCCCCCCCCTCTCTCTCTCTCTATCTAATCTGTCCCCTCCTTTCTGGGTTTATCTTACCTTTTGTTTTTTTTCTCCCGTTCCCCCCATTTGGTTTCCTCTCTCTCCCTCTTCTCTTCCTCTTCCCTCCTTCTATCCTATCTATCTATCTCCCCTCCCTCTCCCTCTCCCTCTCCTCTCTCCTCCGCTCCCCCTCTTCCTTCTCTCTCTCCTTCCCTACTCCCCTTCCCTCTCTTCCCCTCCCTCCCTCCTCCCTCTCTCTCTCTCGAAACCTGGGTCCCCTCCCCTATCCGCAAGAATCCCCTTTCTTTTTCCCCGATCCACCTTGCTTCTGATCTCGAAGGAGGTTCTGGGGGCCCTCCCCGCCCTACCACCACCCCCCGCCCCGCGATCCTTCCCCGATCCCCTTTGTCTTGATTCTTCTTATTTTTGGTTTTTTCGGAAATTTTCCGCTTTCGTCCCGATTGTTGCAGGGGACGCCTTTTCGCAGAACTTGTGGGCTGGCAGTCTGGTGGGCTTGTGGTGACCTTTTTTTCTTTTGGGCTTTTTGTTTTCTGGGTTTCTGTTTGCGTGGATTTTTTGTCTAATAATTTCGGCTTTTTTTTTTTTTTAGGATGTTAATGCCTGACTGGTTTTTTTGTTTTTTTGTTTCTTTTGGCTGTGCATATTGCTTAATTTTTCCCGGTTTTTTTTTTGTTTGGTCGCGCTCGCTTGTATCGTGGGGGTTTTTTTTGTGTTTGGGTTTGGTGTGTTTGTATGTGTTTGCGTGTGCGTGGGGCGTTGGGTGGGGGGTGGTTGTGGGTGTGTGGTGTTGTGGTTGTGGGTGGGGTGGTTGGGTGTGGGGTGCGGGCGTGTCGTGCGTGGCGGTGGGCGTGGGGCTGTGTGGGTGTTGGTGGGGTTGTGTGGGGTGGTTGTTGGTTGTTGTGGGGGATTGTTGGGTGGCGTTGAGGTTGGCGGGCGTGGAGGTTGGCGCGGCGCCGTGTGTTTGGGGTGGTGTTTGAGTTGGTGGGGTGGTGTGGTGTGGTGTGGGCCGTGTGCGGTGTTGTGGGGGTGGGGTGACAACAGAACAAACAGACAACTAAAGACAGACACAGAACCCAAACAGACAGAACTCACAGCAAAAATAACGGACAAAACAAACAAACAGACTGGAAACATAGCGTTGTGTGGGGTCCTGTTTAATGGAAAAGGGAAGGGAGAGGAGAGCCCTCCGCGCGTGCACACATGCGAGCGAGCCGCGGGCCGGCGTGGGGGGTTAATGGGAAGTGGGTAAAAACGTGAAATTATTCATTTGATTAAAAAGCGGTAAAATTTATTTGTTTGTAAAATTTTTTTATTTGTAAAAGAAAAGTCATTAAAAAAATGTTTAAAATTAGGAAAATAATGCATATTCACATCACGACGCAGCCCCCATAACCTGGTTGTTTCCGTAATCCCCTCTGAAGAGAAATTTTTTTTTTTTCTGATAATCCAAACTGTTTTTTTTTTTCAATATTTCCCCATGGCGATTTTTTTTAACAACAAATAGTTTTGGGGTGCAGGGACCCGGGGTTTTCAAAATATAGTTTTTTTTTTGGATAATGTTTAAAAACTAGGTTTTAATATTTTTCCACCTTTACAACCCTGCTTTTTTGCCCACTTCCTTTTTCCCAACTCGCAACCATGTTCCCCCTTTGGGCGTTTTTTTTTTTATTTTATATAATTTTTTTTTTTTTTAAAAAATAATATAAATTTTATAAAAAATTTTAAATATATTTAAAATAATTTTTAATTTTTTTATAATAAATAAAAAATTTATTTTTTTATAATA
>NW_023645874.1:0-17500 GCF_015228065.2 Penaeus monodon
GTTTGAAAAGGGTTTTCCCCTTCCCCCCCAGGAAAAAGGCCCCGGGCCGGGGCCGGAAAAAACCCCCCGGGAACCCCCTCCGAACCCCCCCAAAAAGATTCCCGTCGTGACAGCCCTTTGATTCCCCGGGAATTTGTTTTTCCCAAAACCCCCCCAAACTGGGGGCCCCCCCCCCCCCCCCCCCCCCCCCCAAAAAAAAAAAAAAACCGGGGGGCCCCCCCGCCCCTAATTTAAAAAAAATTCCCCCGGTAAATTAATTTTTATTTTTTTAAATTAAAAAATTTTTTTTTTAAGGGGTTTTGGGGTATGGTTTTTTTTTTTTTTGGGGGTTTGGGTGTTTGGGTTGTTGGGTGTTTTTTTATATAATTTTGTTTTGGGGTTTGGGGGGGTTGAACTTGGGGTTGGTTGAAAGGGTGGGGGGTTTTTAGGAATGGTTGAAGTTTTTGGGGGGGGGGGGTTTTGGTTTTGTGTTGGTGTGTTTGTGGTGGTTTAACCATCCCACCCCCCCTTTTATATTTATATATATATATAATATATATATATATATTTCTTAAAATATATATATATTGTTTATTTTTTTTTTTTTTTTTTATTTTTTTTTTTTTTTAAAATTTTTGGGGTTTGTGTGTGTGTGTGTGGGGTTTTGTTTTGTGTGTGTGGTTTTTATGTGGGTGTGTTGTGTGTTTTGTTTTGTTTTTGTTGGGGTGTGTTGGTGGGGGGGGGGGGTGTTTTGTGTGTTTTGGGGTTTTTTTTTATAACCATAAAACCCCAATTAAAATACAATATATATAATAAAATATTATATAAAATATATATTTATATATATAAATTATTTATAAAATTAATTTAAAAAAATTTTTTTTTTTTAAAAAAAAAAAAATTATATATATATATTTTATATATATATATATTATTTTTTTTTTTTTGGGTTTTTTTTGGTGTTGTGGGGTGGGGGTGTGGTGTGTGTGTGTGGTTGGGTGTGTTTTTTATATATATCCATATAATAATAAAAAAATATATAAAATTTTATTTTAAATATTTTAAAAAATATATATATTATATATATATAAATTTTAAATATATATTTTTTAAAAAAATTTAAATTTTATATATATATATTTTATATAAAACTGATAATATATATCTTAATGTGTGGGGTTGTGGGGGGGGGGATATATTTATTATTTTTATTATAAAATTCTTTTTAAAATCTTCATACTTTTCTTTTAATATAAAAATTAATATTATTTTTAGTATATTAATATATTATTAATATAAAAATTGTGTGAAATTATATATATATATTATAATTATATTATATAATAGATATTTTTATATATATATAATATATTTTTTTTTAAAATCTTTTTCTATATATATTTGTATTTATATAAAAAAAATATTATATTATATTCTTTTATTTTAATTATCATTATTATAATATATTATATTTTGTGTGTGGGGTATATTGTATGTTATATCCCCTATATATTTTTATAAAAAATATATATATTTTAATATTATATTATTCGTATTTATATATATTTTATTTTTTTTTATTTTTAGATTTTTATATTAATATCTTTTTAAAATTTTTAAATTTAATTTAAAAAAAGATATCTATTAATTTTAAATATATATTTTTAAAATATATAATATAATTTATATAATATATTTTTAATTTTTATATATATTTATATATTATATTATATTTTGTATAAAATTATATATATTATATATATAAAATTATTTATATATAATATTTTATATAAAATAAAAATTATATATATATATATTATATTATGATATAATGTATGTTTATCATATTTTATAATATATATATACAAAAATAATATATATTAAAATTATATAATATATTTATGGTGTGTTTTGGTGTGGTTACCCCCCACACACAAACACACACACACACCCCACACCCCCACACACACACACACACAATATATATATATATATATATATATATGTATTATATATAAATATAATATTTATTATAAAATTATATTATCAAATATAATTATATAATATTAAAATTTTATTATATAATATATATATATATATATATAAAAATAAATGTAAAATGTATTGTATAATATATATATAATATTTTAATATATATATATAATTATATATATATATAAAAATTTTATATATATGTATGCGTGGGGGTTTTTGTGTGTGTGGGTGTTTTGGTGTGTGTATGAGATATATATATATATATATTTTATATAATATATATATATTATATATTATATATATATATATATATTTTAAAATATAAAATATTAATTTATTATATAAAATTATATATATATATACATATATATTTTATATATAAATATTCTAAAATATCTATTTTATATATATTATAAAATATTATATATAAGTTTTTTGTATGTTTTTATTTATTTATGTTTTCTATTCATCACACACCCCACACATACACACAAAACACCCCACCACACACACACACACACCCCAACACACACACCACACACACACAATATTTTATATATATATTATATATATGTTTTATATATAAAATTTTATTTTAAAATTATATATATATACTATACATATTATACATATATATTAAAATTTTATATAAAATTATATTATATATATATATAAAATTATTTTATATATATTTTATTTTATGCAATTATATATTTTTTTTATTTTATAATTATATATTATATAATATATTATATAATATATATATATATATATAATATATATATACTTCAGACACCCGTGGGGTTTAATAACCGTTTTCCCCGATTTGAAGCGGACCCAGAACTTCGTAAACCTAATATTTAAAAAAACTTTTCACTGACCTTTTAATTGGGTAAAACTTTCATTTTTACGGGAAAATTTTTTTGTCGTTTAAAAAAACCGGGGTTTGATAATGTAACTTTATAAACTCCAAAAAAAATGATAGTACTGATATAAATAAAAGGGGGTTCTTTTAATGTTTGAAACAATAATGAGAAAAAATCAAACTGTTGAACATGCTTTTTAAAACTCATACTTTTTTTTGTTCTTTGTATTTTTTTTTTATCTTTTTGAAATTTCTGCTATTGAGCTTGCATTCAAATTACTTAATCCCAAATTTGCTTTAAGCCTGAATATAGGAACAGGGAATATGTAAGAGCAGTAAAAAAAAAACGGGAATGTCTTGATGGATCCAGCGCTACTTTTTAAAAAAAAACAAGATTTTATTCTTTAAAAGGGAAGTGCTTTTCTTTTTTGCTGCCCAAACTAAAAATCTGATCCCCTTTTTTCTTTTACCTTTTTAAATTTTTTTATAATGGCGGAATAAAAAAAAATGATGGAAAAAGGGATGAATAATCAGCAAAGTAATGATAAAAACCCGAAAACATAGAGGAAACCGTCCCATATCGCATAAAACTGCAAAGCGTCACTTTTCCCGGACCCACAGTCGTCGCCCTCCTTGGCAATTGGAAAACCTTCCCTCGACATCACAAACTCTGGGAATGCCTCTTTAAGGGTGGTAAAGTGCCGCGCGTCCAGGGAAACTCGGTCTTTAGTCATTTTTAAATTGTTCGCTTTTTGAAACCCTTTGGGGTTATTATCAGTATTGTTATTGCTGCTATTATTGTTATCATTATTATTATTTCATAATTTTAGTTATTATTATTATTATCATTATTATTATTATTATTATTATTATTTTTAAATTATTATTATTATTATCTTTTTATTTGCTTATTTCATTATATCATAAATTTATTATTAGTATTACATTTTAAATCATTTTTAGTATTATCATTATCATTTTTATTATTGTTATTACCATTATCATTTTTGTTATTGATATTATCATTATCATCATTTCTTTTATTTTATTTCTTATTTTTTTGGGGAAATTATTATTGTAATTTTAAAATTACTTTTTATCATTATTATTGTTGTCATTGTTTTTTTTTATTATTATCATTATTGTTTTTATAATTATTTTTACTTTTATTATTATTTTTGGGTGTTGTTTTTTTGCTTTTGTTGTTGTTTTGTTGTTGTTTTTGGGTTTGTTGTTGTTGTTGTTTTTTGTTATTATTTTATTTTTATTTTTATTATTATTATTATTATTTTATTTTATTATTATTATTATCTTATTATTTTTATTTCATTATTTTTTTTTAATACCTTTATTTTTTTTATCATTATTATTAGTATTATAAATTATTACATTATTAGTTTTTTATCATTACCTTTAAATCTTTTTTTATTTTATCATTATCTTTTATTTTTAATTGGGATTTTATCGCTATCATCTTTATAAATTTTTTATATTTTTTATTGGTATTATTATTTTGTAATCATAATCACTATTATCATTTATTTTTTGCCCTTTGGGTTATTTTTTCTTATTATCTTTAAATTTTACTATTATTATTTTACTAGTAGTATAGTAGAAAGTAGTAGAGTAGTAGTAGTATAAAGTTTTAGTGTTTATTTTAAAAAATTATTTTTTTTTATTATTATCATTTTTATCATTATTAAATTATTTTCCCTATTTTTAATTTTATTATTTTTTATTTTATTACTATTATTTTTTATTATTTTTATTTCATTTTTAAATTGCTAAAATTTTTTTATTGTTTCATTTCATTATTATCATTTTATTAAAAATCACCATTATTATAGCCCACTACCCACCATCATTATCTTTATCATTATTACTATTACTTTTTTCCCGGGTTATAATTATTATTATTACTAGCTATTTTTCTTATCAAAAATTTTATAATTATCACTCCCTATATAATCATTACTATTATTGTCATTATTTTTTTTATTTTGTTTTTTTTTTTAAATTATTTTTGGTTTTTTTAAATTATTATTATTTTTAAAAATTTTATTTTTATTATTTTTTATTATTTTATTATATTTTAAATTATTATTTTTATTATTATTATTATTATTATTTTTAAATTATTATTATTATTATTATTATTATTTTTATATTATTATTTTTTATTACTACTACACTATTATCATAAATCATCATCATCATCATCATCATCATCATCATCATCATCATCCCCCATAAATCATCATCATCATCATCATCATCATCATCATCATCATTATCTCATCATCTTTCATCATCATTATAATGGGCTTTATTATCATCATCATCATCATCTCATCATCTTTAAATCATTATTACTTTTCAGTATTAGTATTAGAAATTGCTATTATTTATCATCATCATCACATCATTATCATTTATCATCATCATCATCATCAATCACATCATCATCATCACCATCATCATCATCATCACATCATCATCATCATCATCATATCAATCTCACCCATTTCATTTTTTACTGTCAGTATTAGTATTAGTTTTTTTTTAATTTTATCATCATAAATCACATCATCACCCATCATTTCATCATCACCATCAAATGATCGTCTTCAATGCTTTCATCACCCATCGTATTTTTTCTTTTAAATTTCTTGGGCCTTTTTATTCTCTAACTTTCTTTCCCTGCAGTTTCCCAGCCGAGCATAGTTTTCCCAAACCCTTGGTACTTTCCTTATGAAAAGGAAATTATTATGCAGATCGGGAAACTTTTGGTTTCCCAAAAAGCTTTTGGGAAAAATTTTTTTTTTAGCGCCCCTTAATGAGGGTGAGGTTCGGGTTTGATTTATGCAAAATTTTTTTTTTTATCGGGTCTGCTAGGGTTTCCCAAGGGGGATTTTGGGGTCATATAAAAAAAAAAGATTTTCGCCATATTCTTTTTACTCCTATTCATACAAGCTGTAAACTTGTTTATTCCCAAATCAAAAATTTTTTTGGTCTTGAGAAAGGAAACCATTAAAAACTTTTTTTTTTTTTTTACTTTTTTTTTCCCTTTTTTTACATATATTTACGTCAACCCTTTTTTCACAAGACGGCCCTGAAACACAAAGGGTTTTCATTGGACAGCGAAAATAACAAGTTGCAGTATTGCCTTTCAAATCTAAACCCTTTCTGAGTCTCAGGAAAAAAATTTCCAACGAAAATAAAACCCCTTTTCAGCAAACCACTTCTTTTGGGGTTTGGGGCTGAAGGGCTACATACAACCCTTCTTTTTCAACTGTTTGGTTCTGAGCCCGAGTGAATGTTTACCGCTACTGAGATAAGGGGTTAAAACATTTTAAACCTTTTTTAGAGATTTTTGGTGTGGGGTGTGTGTGTGTGTTGGGGTTGTGTGTGTGAAAATGCGTCGGGATTGGGGGTATATTTTCCCTTGGTGCTCGGTTATATTTATCAATTTTAAAATGATAAATTAATCACCAGAATTTACTAAATACCAACAAAATTTTTAGCTGTTTAATTTACCCACCTCACCTAGGCTTTAAATTGTTTTAAAATTAAATTTAAAAAAAGGGAATTTTCCATTTTTTTGAGCCGCCTGGTCACACCCTGATATTTAATTGTAGTTTTCCCTTTTTGTGATGCTTTTTGGATTTGAGTACGTGGTAGGGCCCCCCCTTTCCCTTTTCCCAGGTTTTTGGGCCCCTTTTTTTGTTACCTTTTAGGAAATCATTCTCCCCTATTTTTTCCGGTTTTGGCCCACTTTTGATTTTGGCGGGCTTGGCCACCCAGGGGGCTAGGTGGGGCAATCGAGGTGAAGTTCCTTCCCCAAAGGGAACAACGCCCCGGGCCGGTGACTCAAACCCCCGGGAATTTCAGTTGCCGCCCGTACAGTCTTGAATCAATGCCCCTAACCACTGGGCCACCGGGGCCTATATGTTAGTTGTATAGTGACTGTTTTTTCATGGGGCCCGGTTCATACACGACGAATAAATTTTTGGGAAAATACAATCATTTCATAATGTAGATGAAATTTTTCTGTTTCAGGGCCCTTTTGTACTATTTGAAATGCCTGTTAAAAGCATTCTTTTTTCTTAGATAAACAATGATAAAAAATAAAGAAAGAAAAAAAGGCCCATACTATATAATTATTTTAATATATAAAAAATTAAATAATATATTTGGGGTGTGTGTGTGTGGTGTGTGTGTGTGTGGGTGGTGTGGTGGGTGTGTGTGTGTGTGTTTTATGTATGTATTTCCATATACATATTTTTTAACTATATGAAATTTTATCATATTATATTTTAATTATAATATATTTTATTATGATATTTTTATAATATATTACGTATATTTTACTTTTAAAATATATACATTTTATATAAAAATTTATAATGGGGTGTGTGTGCGCGCGCGCCGTACGCGCACACACACACATCATCTCGGGGACTAACGTCGAGGGGGGCGCAGACCGCATCCCCTTTCGCTTCCAGTCCGGAGTCCCTCATGACGAAACCCCACGCGGGGCCCTGGCCCATCTCTAGTTTTCTCGCAACGTTTTTGGTCGGGCTCCCAAAGCCATGACCTCCTAGATGTCCCCATGCCCCCCTCCACCCGGGAAATTGTCAGCGAAAACCTGAGGCCAGGGCATCCGGGGGGAAAACCCCAAGCCCATATGGCCTTTTTTGGGGCCGTCTCAGATTAACAAATCAGACCCCCATGCCGGTCTCAGGTTGTGGCGTGGGTTTTGGAAACACAGGGTCCTCCCCAAATTGGAAAATCATGATCTGGCACGGGGAAACTTAAAAAAGGCATCAAGATTTCGCTTCCTGGCTGTATAAAAGGCCTTGGAGATCCGTATTTGGGCCCTTCGGGCATAGGTCCCAAAACATCTTTGCTTTTTTTAAACCGATTCGGGTCCTGCTCCCGGGTTCAATGTGTCTACTGATCTAAAAACCCAAAAGCCCAGGGGTTTTAAGCTACCAAGTTTTTTCAAAACTCTCTGTGCCCTTTAACCCCCCTCCCCAAATCATGTAATCGACTGAACAGGTTTTCCTAACACCCCCCAAATACCCGGAATCTCGGTCTTGGCCCGGAGACCTTTTGGGCCCAAAGGGTATAACCTCATTGCTAAATGCCCCAAAGAACCGCCCCCTGTGATTCCAGAGACTCGGAAAGGTAGAAACATCGTCGGCAAGTCAAAGTGGGTGTCCCTTGATATTGCCCAGTTTTTGGTCCACAGTGATTTTTTATGTACTCACCCCCCTTCTGTTCCATCCCATATGTTGAAAAGTGTTGGTGCAAGGGACAGAGCTTTGCCTCCCCCTAATTTTAAGGGGAAAAAGAAGCTCAAACGGGGCCCCCCATACTTTACAGCATTTTTCAGTACCATTATATAGGCTTGTTTAACCCTTTGGGTTTGTAATTCCCCCAAGTCTCAGGACCCTTCCCCTAGCGATTCCCCAAAAAGAATTAATGGAAAACGTTTTCACTAAAAAGGGAGTAACTATTTTTTTTCAAATTTAAACCCCAATTTTTTCCTTTTTTCCAAGGGTATATATTTGGGGCCCTCTGCATAATAACACTGAAAATTTTACCCTGGATACTAGAGTACTTTATAATAAAATTTAAAGAAAGAAAAAGAGTAAACGGTGTGACTGAAAAACAAAGTGGTGCTGCGCATGGGAAAAGGGGTGAGACTCGCGTCGCGCTTATTTAAAAAAACCCCCACCGGCGTGCGAAAAAGGGACACCATGCACAAGGGAAATTTCTAAAAACCCGGGAAGGGGGAAAATACGGCACAAATTTTCAACAAAGATCATTATTTTTTTTTTTTTTTTTTGGCTTTAATATATTTTTGTTCATATCACTGCCGATTTTGTCTGGTTAGTTACCCCTTTAAAAGCTATTTTTCCCAAAGGAAAACTACTATACCCAGAAATTTGCATTATCATTAAAATTTAAAATTTAATTTCTTTAGCTTCTTTATTTTTTTTCCCCCCTTTAAATTTTTGAGGAAAATAAATATAAATTTTTTTTTTTTTTTGGCCTCTAAATTTTTTATAGTTTTCCCCGGGGGAAATCTAGACTGCTCCGTAAAATATGTATATATATATAAAATATATAATAAAATTATATATATATATATTTTATAAAATTATATATATATTTTATAAAAATAATATATATATATATGCATTATCACAACCACATATAAAAAAGCGGATTATATTTGCCCCAAACTAAACTACCCTCGTTTTTTTTCCATTATAAATCTGGGGCCCAACCCCAAAAGGGCTTGATCCCCCTTCAGACTCTGAAAAAACAAAGGATAGAATAAATTTTTGCGTGCTTTAAACAAAACCACAAGGGTAAATTGGAAAAAACAATTTATGAAAAATGAAATTTGTTTTCTAGCTTAATATAAATAAAGTTTTTATAACGTGAACAGGTTTTCGCAGGGTGTGTTTTTGTGTGTGTGGGGTTTTTGTGTGGGGGTTGTGTTTGTGTGTGTTTTTTTGTTTTGGTGTTGTGTGTGTGAGTTATGCGTGGGCTATTTTTGGGTTGGGAAAAAAATCGGGTGCCCTTGTGAGTATTGCAAAATGAAATGTTTTAACCGAAATTTGGGCCTTTGGGTTTTTTTTCCTTTAAACTCGAATGTGTTTGCAAGAAAAAACCAACACAGAAAACTTTGTTGACAGCTTACTAAAAGGGGGAAACAGCAAATATTTACGAACAAACTCCCTTTCACTTTTCATTCTATCTGTGGGGTTTGCGACTAAAAAAAAAATGTCATAAATTTTTTAAAAAGAAAATTTTAAAAGGGAAAGAAACGATAGCCCCCAAATTTTCTGAAAAGCTGCGGGGAAAAGCCCTTACAAAACGGTTTTCCCCCTGACGAACGCTTTTTTTTGCTTCATCGGAAGAGAAACTTATTCACGGAAATTTTTGGAATTGGGAATAAAGTTTTTAAAGCTAAAGCTAAAGTTTATGGTAACGCGCCCCTTCTATAAAAATTTTAGCACTAAATGCAAGTTTGTGCATGTTTGGTGTGGTGTGTGTGGGTGTGGTGTGTGTGTGTTTTTTAAAATGCGATATGTCTATACCTCACCTACCACAGAAAACGGGGGGTATTTCTTAGAGGGAAAAAAAAATGTTTTTTCCCAATTTTTTTAAACGTGTTTTAAATCCGTATGGTTTATACAACCGAAACCAAGACTTGAGGGTTTTTTTAACCTCAGGCCCCTCTCTCAACGAAAAAAAGGGTCGTTTTCTCATTTTTGTGTAAGGGGCCATGAAAATGCAAAAAATGTTTTTTCGATATTTCTTGTTAGAGAACGTGCAATTTTTTTCGAAGTGAAAAAAAAAATCAAAAACTTAACCCCGCTTGGCGGTTTTTTCCCCATTCCAAATTTAGTAATTCCCCCCCTCACAAGGGCTTCTACCAGAAACGTTTTCCACTATTACTACCGACAATCATGGAATAAAATGGGGATTATATAATAATAAAATATATAATATATATTTATATTATATATATATATAAAATATAAAATAATCGCATATATTCCATGATTGTTTGGTAGTCAACTATGTGGGGGAACGTTTCCCGTGTAAAAAAAAACCTTTGTGATGGGGGAAATTTCTCAATGATCCGGGGAAAAACTGCTCAAGCGTGGGGCTAATTTGATTTTCTTTTTACTTTGAAATAATGCCGTTCCCCCTAACAAGAAAAAATCCCCATTTTTAAAAAAAAAGTTTTTTTGCATTTTCCCTTTCAAATCCCACACCCAGTAAAGATGCCTTTTGTTGAGGAGAGGCTGAGGTTGAAAACCCTCAATTTTTTGGCCCTTTGGGTTTTATAAACCATACGGATTAAAGCACTAAAAATATTTAAAAAACATTTTTCCCTTTCCCCCCTAAGAAAAACCCCGTAATTTTGTGCTAGGGAGAGGTAAGCCCTACTCGCAAATTTTCACACACCACCACACACACACACACATACAAACACACATGCACAAACTTTCCGCCGGGGGCTATAATTTTGATTTGAAAAGCGTTTCCCTAAATTGAGCTTTAGCTTTTTAAACCCGATCCACTTCCAAAATTTTTTCCCTGTAATAAGTTCTCTTCCGATGAAACAAAAACGCGATGCTGTCAGATGCCCAAAACCCTTTTGTAAGTCCCTTTTTCCCTCGCAGCTTCTCAGATTTGGGACTATCGCTTCTTTCCTTTTAATTTCTTTTTCATAAAAACCAAAAAAAACATTTTTTTTTTTAGTCCCCAAACAAACCCCGATAGAATTTCACAGTAAAGGGAGTTAGATTCGTAGTATTTTTGCTGTCCCGCTTTCATTTAAACTTTCAACAATGTTGTCTTGGGGTTTTATTACTTGCAAAAACTCGAGTTAAGGAAAAAACAAGGGTCCAATTCGGTAAAACCCTTTCATTTTTTCATAATCACAAATTCACCCGATTATTTCCCCAAAAAATATTGCCCAAAGCTAACTCCCCACACACACACACACAACACACACACACACACACACACACACCACACACACACACACACACCCCAAACCACCCGCGAATCCTGTTTTACGTTATAAAAAACTCATTCATATTTTAACTAGAAAAACACATACATTTACAAAATCTTTTTTTTCCATTCACCCCGTGTCTGGGGAAGGCACGCAAAATTTATTCATATCCCCCTTGCTTTTTTTTTAGAGTCCCGAATGGGAAACAAGCCTTTGGGGTTTGGGCCCCCCAGAGCTGATACTGAAACTGACGAGGGGAGTTTTAAATTTTGAGCAAATAATCCGCTTCTGTTTTTTATTATGGGTTTTTGATTTAAAGAAAATTAATATAATATATTTATATATATTATAATATATTATATATATATATATATTATATATATATATATAAAATATATATATACATTTATACTGGAGCAGTCCCAATTTTACTCCGGGAAAGCTTTAAAAATTTACGAGTCAAAAAAAAAAAATTTGGGTATTCTAATTATCCCAATAATAACGGCGGAAGAAATAAAGGGAACTAAGAAAAATATTTAATTTTAAAGCTAATGCAAATTTTTTGATATCTTTGTTACCTTTGACAAAATAGCTTTTTAGATAACTAACCAACAATATCGGCAAACTGATATGTATAACATAAAATATATAACGCCACAAAAAAATGATTCTTTGTTGAAATTTGTTTCCCCGTATTTTCCCCCTTCGGTTTTTAGAAATTTCTTTGTGCAAATGGTCCCTCCCCCCCCCCCCCCCCCTTGGGCCTCACGCCGGTTTGGTTTTTAAATAACCCCGACCCCGAGTCTCACCCGGGTTTTTTATGCGCCCACCACTTTTTTTTACAGTCACACCGTCACTCTTTTCTCTTTTTAATTTGATTATAAAGTACTCTAGTATCTCAGGGGAAGATGCATGTTATTATCCTGAGCCCTAAAAATACATTGGAAAAAAGGGGGAAAAATTGGGGTTTTAAAATTTTTAAAAAATAGTTTACCCCTTTCTAGTGAAAAAGTTTTTTATTAATTTTAGCAATCGCTAGGAAGATCCTTTAGACTTGGGGGGAATTTCAAACAAAGATTATAACAAACCCATATACTGGTACTGAAAAGGGTGTAAAATTGGTGGGGGCCTTTTCCCAGCTTCTTTCCTCTTAAATTAGGAGTGAGGCAAAGCTCCCGTCCTTTCACCAAAACTTTTCAACTATCATGGAAAAGATTTAAAGGGGGGTAGAGGGTTTCTATACAAAGTCCTGTGGACCAACACTGGGCAATATCAAGGCACACCGACTTCGCTTGCCCACGATGTTTTCTTCTTGTCCGAGTCCCCTGGAATCACGGGGGCGGTTCTTGGGGCATTTTCAAGGGGTGATACCCTTGGGGCCCAGGGGTCCCTGGAAACCCAAACCGAGATCCAGGATATTGGGGCCGTTAGGAAACCCCGTTTTAATTCCCATAAAATGTTAAAGGTGAAAGGGGGTTGAAAAAACAGAGAGTTTTTTCCTAACTTGGTAGCTTAGCCCCTGTCCCTTTGGGGTTTCGATCAGTAAAACTTGACCTGGCAGCAGGGGCCATAACTCGGGTTTAAAAAAAGCATAAGATGTTTTGGGAAACCCATTCGAAGGGCCCGCTACGGATCTCCAAGGCCCCTTTTAAAAGCCAGGAAGCGAAATCTTGAAAGCTTTTTTTAACGTTTCCCGTGCCCGATCATGAAATTCCATTGGCAGGACCATGTGTCCAACCACGCCTACACCGGAGAAACCCCTGGGATCTGTTATTTTTTATAATCTGAACGGGCCCAAATCCGGGGCCCTTGGGCTTGTTTCCCTGGGGGATCCCCTGGCCATCAGGTTTTTCCTTAAAATCCGGGTTTGGGGGGAGCGCATGGGCCGATCTGGGGGTTAAAGGGTTTGGGAGCCCCCCACCCGGGCCTGTTTTTCAGAAACTAAGATGGGCCGGGGGCCCCGCGTGGGGTTTCGTCATGAGACTCCCTGACTGGAAGCGAAAAGGGGGAGGCCCGGGCCATGCGCCCCCCGACGTTTTGTTTCCCCCCCTATGATGTGTGTGTTTTGCGCGTACGTCGCGCGCGGGACACACACCATAAAAATGTATATATAAATATTTTTATAACCCTATGTTTTTATATTACGTATATTTTAATAAAATTAAATATTATATATATATATAAATATATATTTTATATATATGTATAAAATACATATATGTAAAATGCATATGTATATGTTACAAAATACATACCACACCCCAACAAACACCCCCACACACACACACCCAACACCCCACCACACACAAAAACACACATATATATATACATATAAAAATTATATATATATTATTTTGTATGTCCTTTCTTTCTTTCTTTATTCTTTATTCATCTTTTTTCTAAAAAGGAATGCTTTTTTTAAAAGCTTATCAAATATAAACAGGGGTTTAAAAAGAAAATTTTCCTCTACATTATGAAAAGATTTTTATTTTCAATAATTTATTTGTCGTGTATGAACGCCCCCATAAAAAAAAACAGTCCCCTTACAACTAACATAAGGCCGCGGTGGGCCCGGGGGTTAGAGCATTGTATTCAAAACTGTCACGACGGGGAAACTGGGGTTCGGGGGTTTGAGTCACCGGCCCCGGGGCGTTGGGGTTTCCCCTTTGGGGGGGAAAATTCCCTCGATTGCCTCCTTTGCCCGTTGGCCAAAACCAGCCCAATCAAGCTGTCCCCAACCCGGTAAATGAGAGAATGATTAACCCAAAAAAGGGAACAAAGGCACCTCCGTGGAAAGGGAAATGGGAACCCCCCCACGTACTCAAATCCAAAACATCACAACCCTGAATACTACAATTAAAAAAATTTATTCTGTGACCACGGCGGGTCAAACATGAACCTTCCGTTTTTTTTAAAAAATTTAATAAAAATTAACGCCTGGTGAGGGGGCTAAATTTTTACTGCTATATTGTTTGGGGATTTAGTAAAATTCCCGGTGATTAAATTTCATTTGGCCCTATTGATAAAAATCCAGAGCAAAACAAGGACATTACCCACCATCCGGGCGCATTTTAAATTTACCACACAAAACCCCACACACACACACACACACACACATCTCTTTAAAAGGTAAATTTTTACCCCTTTTCTCAGTAGCGGTAAACTCTCCTCGCTCAGCAACCCTCAGTTGAAGAGAAAGGGGTTTTTTTAGCCTTCAGCCAAACCCCAAAAGGGAAAGTTTTTAGCCCGAAAAGGGGTTTCCATTAACGTTGGGGTTTCTTTTACTGAGACTCAAGGTGTTTGATTTGAAAGGGAAAACTGCAACTTTTTATTAAAGCTGTCCAACTGAAAACCCTTTTTTCTACAGAGGTCCGTCCTTTTGAAAGAGCCTTTACGTACTATATGTAAGAAAAACTTATAAAAAAAATTTAAATCCAAAAAAAAAAAAATTTTTTTAAAGGTTTCCCCTTTTTCAAGACCAAAAATTTTTGATCTTTTTGGGAAAAAACAAATTGACAGCTTTATGAATAGGGACGTAAGAAATTTGGGATGAAATATCTTTTCTTTTTATATGACCAAACTCCCTGAACCGTAGCAAACCCCCAAAAAAATTTTGGGATACTCTCCCGAACCTCACACCTCATTAAAGACGCTTTATCATAAAATTTTGCAACATGCTTTCTGAAGCCCCCAAAGTCCTGATCTGCTATACATAATCCTTGCATAATGAAAGTACACAAGGGGGGGAAAACTATGCCGGCCCGGGGGCGCATTTAAAGAAAGGGGGTTTGAGAAAAAAAGAGGCTAAGATTAAAAGAAAAAATACATGATGAAAATAAAAATTTGAAGACGATCCTTTTGATGTTCTGATGATGAAGATATGATGATGAATGATTATTAAAGATAATAAAAGCAATACTAATACTAATCTGGGAAAATAAAATTATAAGTGATGAATGATGATATGATGATGATGATGATGATGATGGGATGTGATGATTAAAGAGGGTGATGGGTGATGATGATGAGAGGGTAATGATAATGATGTGATTAAAGATGATAAAAATTGCAAATTTCTAATATAATCTGACAGTAATAATGATAATGATGTATGATGAAAAATTAAGATGATAAAAAATGACGATTATAAAGTGATGATGATGATTTATGTTTAAAGTATGATTATGATGATGATTATGATGGATGATGATGAGATGATGTATGATGATGATGATGATGATGATGATTATGATGATGGGGTAAAAGTAGTAGTAGTAATAATAATAATAATAATAATAATAATAATAATAATAATAATAATAATAAAAATAATAATAAAAATAAAAATAATAATAATTTAAAAATAAAAGAAATAATAATTAATAAAAAAATAATAATAATAATAAAAACAATAATAAAAACAAAAACCCAATAAAAAAAAAAAAGACAATAAAATAAAAGTTTTAAGTGTGATAATTATAATTATGATAAAATAATAGTATAGTAAAAATAATATTATAAAAGGTAATAATAGTAATAGTAATAATGATCATGAAAAAGATGGTGATAGTGACTATAATAATGGGGATATTAATAATATTATAATTTTGATAATGGGGTAACCCAAAAAAAAATTATAGCATTAATAATGATAAAAATAAAAATAATAAAAATAAATAAAAAATAATAAAAAATAAAATAAAAAATTTAAAAATAATGATAAAAATGGGTAATAGTAATTAAAAAAAAAAAAATATGATAATTAAAAACACTACTACTACTACTCTATTTTTTTTAACTAACTACTACTACTATACTCTACTAGTAAAAAATAATAATGTAACAAAAATGATAAAAAGGGGCAATAAAATGACAACCCTAATAATATAATATTTATTATTTACATAATAATATACGCAAAAATAAAAAAATAAAAAATGATAATGATGATAGCGATAATATCAATAATAATTTAAAGAAATTTTAAAATAACAATAATGAATTTAAAGGTAAAAGAAATCCCAATTTAAAGATATAAGATAATCTAATAATAATGATACAAATAATAAAAGGGATTTAAAAAAAAAAATGATAAAATTAAAAATGATAATAATTTAAAAATAATAAAAATAATAATAAAAATAATAATAAAAAAATAATAAAAAATAACAAAAAACAAAAACAAACAAAAAAACAACCAACAACAAAAACAACCAAAAGCAACAACAACCAAAAACAATAATAATAAAGTAATAATAATTATAATACAAAAATGATAATAAAAACAATTTAAAAATGACAACAATAATAATGATAATAGTATTAAGAAATTTCAAAAATTTAAAAACCCAAAAAATAAAAAAAAATAAAAAAAGATATGATGATATGATAATATCAATAATAAAAAATGATAAAGAAATACCCAAAATAATAATGATTGAAAAATCCAATAATGGTAATAATGAAATACTAAAAATAATGATGATACCCACTGGGTAATAAAGGGAAATATAAAAATAAAAAAATTAAAAATAATAAAAATAATATAATAATAATAATGATAATAATAATTTAAAAACTAATAATTATGAAATAAAAATAATAACCAAAAATAGCAGAATAACAAAAACTGATTACCCCAAAGGTTTTCAAAAGGGAGCGCAACAAAACAAAATTTCCCAAAGACCGATTTCCCTGGACCCCGCTTTTTTTTTTTTTTTTTACTTGACCAAAACCCCTTCAAAGAGGCTCCGAGAGTCTGTGTGATGTCAAGTAAATTTTTCCAATTGCCCCGGAGGACGACACTGTGATCTGAATAGTGACGCTTTGCAGTTTGTGCGATATGCACGGTTTTCCCCCTAGTTTACCGGGGTTTTCTCATTACTTTTCTGATGTATTCACCCTTTTTCCCATCATTTTTTTTTATTTTGCCATTATAAATAATAAAAAAGGGAAAAAAAGAAGATCAGATTTCTAGTGGGGCGCAATAAGAAAACATTTTTTTCAAAAAAATAAGCTTTTTTTTTAGCGTAGGGGCTGGGGTCCATCTCATGACTTTCCCCTCTTTTTTTCTACTGCTCTTTCTATTCCTGTTCCCATATTCAGGGTTT
>NW_023645874.1:27500-36094 GCF_015228065.2 Penaeus monodon
ATCGGGCCGAGGATGAGAACATCTCGTTTCTCCTACGAAAGCTGCAGGGGGAGGGCACGAGCTGTGGCTACAACTCTGCCTTAAGATTCGGCTCGATTTATGATCAATGGGATGTCGGGGGCATACCCCTCTGATGCCTATGTGGCTAGGCGACCCAGTTATAATTACTCTTCTACAACTGAAAGAGTCTCCAATTTTTCTCTTAATCTTGGCTTTGCGGCAATCAGGGAGTCAAAAGATAGTCACAATGGGGACGGATGGCATGTACATAGAATAGTCTACTACTTTATGTTTAGCTACTATGGTCTCCCAGACATTGCTCTCATGACAGACAGTTTTGCTTTGGTTCGCGTCACCCAAGTACAGGACCTCCTTTTTAAAGGAGGAGGTCCGGTCAATCCATTACCCCCAAGGATTGGAATCATCTGGACCCATCCTAAGTCCGTTCCCGGATTCTCAGACTTGTGCCTTGAACATATTCTCTCAAAAGCCATGGCTTTGGATTATGCGGCAGAGGATCTCTAGTCTGTGTCCTACGCACTCCTCGGATACAAAGGTTCAGACAGCGCTGGGCTTTACTTAGGCAGTATGGTCCAGTGGAGATGATTGCAAGGTTGTCTGTATAGGAAATGATCTTGCACCTTACTGGGAGCTGTATGTTGAGGATAGAGGACATTAGGGTGTTGAAAAGGGCTTGACTGAGGACCCCACCCTGAGGTGTTCCATTTTCTAGTGGCATGTGCTGTGATAGATGACCTCGGAATCTGTTCCTGAAATAGTCACCTATCCAAGCCAGGAGCTTTCCTCTGATTCCCTTCTGGATCAGGCTCTCCTAAATAGCAAGAGGACTTGCTGATTCAAAAGCCTTCTCCAGGTCTAGGAATACTACCATAGAAGTGACAGTGCTGATTGTGCTTAAAAGCGTGGATATGCTGCGTGCCGTGCTCATGCCCCTTAAGAACCCATAGAGGTGTTCATGTGGGGGTCCCATTTTCCATTGGAGTCGGTTTAGTACCATTCATTTTACCTAGACAGCTGAGGAGAGAGATGGGTGTACCACCTGGCTCCTTTGGTTTTGTGATGGCCCTCTTCCAGCTCTGGGGTAGAGTGGAAGTTTTCCAGGACCTGTTGATGAATTGCAGGAATGCAAGCTCACCTGCCAATCCTAGGTGTCAAATGAACCCTTCAGAACCTGGGGTTGTGCAAGAACTGTTTTTGTAGGTCTTAGTTCCCTCAGAGAGAAAATAACATCTGAGTTACTGGGTTTGGTTTCTACACTAGTCTGTTAGCTTCTGCTTGAGCATCATGGTCTGTGCACCTCGGGGCTGAGTGGATAGTAGCTCGTCTGGCCCGTTACCACAGCTATGTAAGGGTGGTTCGGTGGTCAAAGGACTCACACCATTCCAGTCACTTTTCCTGCTTGATTCTTATGGCAGTTTCCTTGGCATCCCTGACTGCTTCCCTTAGGAGGGCTAGGTTGTCAGGGGTTCTTTGCCTTCGGAAATGTTCTCTATACATGTTCATTCTGTGGTTGATTTCCTTAATCTGGTCACTAAAGTACCAGACCTCTTTACAACTCCTGGACCATGGCCGAGTTTTAGGTATAGTCTGTGAGGCTACTTGATTTATGGAACTGATAAGTGTGGCCTCAAGCATTTCCATGTTTTCGTTCTGCGGGGGTTCATTGCTTTTACGACAGTGGGCCAAGACTTTTTGAAAGGCTTGCCAGTTTTCTTTGTCTGTTTTCCATCTTGGATTTGGTTGTGGCAGTAACAGTGCCATAATGGTCACTTGTGATAATCTCATCAACACACCATCTAATTCTCTCCACCAGAGCCACAGAGGCCAGGGTGAGGTCAAGGACCTCTCCTCTGACATGCATTGGCTCTTGGCTGTTGAGAAAAGCGATCTTGGGGAAAGTCTTAAACATATTGGTTATGTGATGGCCTGCCGCATCCAGTGCCCTGCAGAGAGCCAGGATTGGGTGGTGCGCATTGAAATCTCCCTCTATGATCACCCAGTCTTGTGCTATAGTAGCACAGACCTGGCTGATGTCTAACCTCCTACAGCCTGGCCTGCTGTACACATTGTACAGCGTGAGGAGGCCTCCAGCCAGGTGCCCCCCTAACGGAAGCCGCCTTGCCGTGGTGGGGGGGCTTGAGGTCCCAATGATCTGGTGAGCCGGACCAGAGGGCTACCCATACTGGAAGGGTCACCAGTGAGGGATGAAACAAAATGGCTTCCTGGTGCACCAAGGCCTATGAGAGGGGATGGTGCACCCATCCCTGGTTCATTCCATCTTGGACCAGGAAGAACTCTCCCACGTGTGTTTGCGGTGTGTGGCATCCCGTATTACGAGGAGACAGGAGTCCTGGAGGTTGAGCGATGCTGCACGCTGCGCCCTGCAGCTAGCAACACACCTCTTTGGTCCTTTATTCTGGTTAGACGGGTGGCTTGATCAAGGCCCGGTCAAGTCAATCGGCTGGTCAAATATGGCTAGGGTCAAGTAGGCACTATTCAGTGGGTAGCGCATAGTTCCCGCGACTGCCATCAGTACTGTAATAGTGGCTGCGTATATTTCCTCATTACCCCTGTGGCTGTTGGGAGATTTTGAACCCCAACTATAGCTTCCCCTTGTTGGACTCCATGGCGGGTGGGGGGGGTGAGGAAATGAAGAATTCCAATTTGTATGAGTACTACAAATTTACAAAGATCTAGCTCTCTCCCTGATGACCTAAGCAATCCCCCGACCATTCCCTCTGGAAAATCACGTATTGTTACTTTGGAACCTTTCCAGCTTCCAAAGGGCAAGAATGGGAATCGTAATGGTTCCCGGGCTCCCAACCAGGTAAGAAGGGGAAAAGTCCTCCTCAATCCACTAAGGAAATCTTACCTGGTAAATATGAAAGCATTTCATATAGTAAGTACCTAGTAGTGAAGACCATTGATGGTGTATCAATCATGGATCTTGATATTTTCGAAGTACATCGAAAAATTGTTGAAGTATGTCAACGTGATCCTTGCATCACCCCACAGCGAGATGGTAGCCTGATAGTTGAGGTTTCGTCACCAGACGAGAGTGACCGTCTGCGTGCGATATGCGACATTCCTGGGGCTCAAGTTTCATGTTCTCACAAAACCCTCAATCAGTGTAAGGGAATTGTCTTTTCCCGAACCTGATGAGGTATTCTGAGGAGAAACTGTTAGAAGAACTAGAGAATTTTAATGTAGTGGCAGTAAAACGTTTTAAGAAGAAAGTTGATGGTTTGGAACAGTCGACACCAGCTCTTCTTCTAACTTTAACACGTTAGTCCTTCCAGAATAGGTTAAGTTAGCATGGTACAATCTCAAGGTAAAGCCATATGTGCCCAACCCTATGCCGTGCTTCCACTGCCAGGGTTATGGGCATGGAGCCAACTCTTGCCGTTTTAAAGAAAATGGACAACCAAGAGTATGTGTAAGGTGTGGTACAACGGGTCATCAAGGAGATGACAACTGTCCAGGTCCAATATGCTGTTACCACTGCAAAGAAACTCATGAAGCTTCTTCAAAGCAGTGTAAAAGGTACAAATTTGAAAAGGAAGTATTGGTAATAAGGAGCAAGGGAAAAGTTAGTTTTCCAGAGCAAAGCGACGTGCCCGTGTGCTATTTGCACAGCCAGGTAAGTCCTTTGCTTCGGTTCTAGCCCATCCTCCTTCCCACCAACCCTTGCCCTCCAATGCTTCTTACAACACACACTCTGCCACTTTCTTTAACCCTCAGTCGGAAATTGCTGACACTGCCTCTGGTGAGTTGTTCCACCAGAAACGGAGTAGGAGTGAGGGGTCTATTGAGGAGACTCCTCCCCCCAAAGTAAGGTCTTTGGAGCCAACATTTAAGGCTCCAGAGGCCTCAACGGTGACAGCTCCAGCTGCCACCGCATCCACAGGGGCCTCTGCTGCTGGGGAGAATGCACCTGAAGTAAAGGCTCAGGCACGCCCTTTGCCCAAGCAAAGGAATCCTGAGCCTGTGCAAAAGACTCCAGCTGCCACAACATCCACAGGGGCCTCCGCTGCTAGACAGAATGCCCCTGAAGCAAAGGCTCAGGTCCGCTCTTTGCCCAGGCAAAGAAATCCTGAACCTGTCCAAGGGAAACCTGTGGAAACTAGCTCCACAGGTAAACAACCATTAAAAAGGTACTCCCAGGATCATGGAAAGGGACAGCCTAAAGGTGTGAGGCAAACCTTGACCACAGGTGCTGCCAAACACCTTATGAAGAAATAATATAAAGAACTGATACCCTAACCCAAATGGAACTGTCAGGGAATTCATGCAAAATGGAAGAACTGCAATATCTGATAGCTTCATATAATCCAGTTTGTGTATGTCTACAAGAGATTTTGACCAGGGAAAATCATCCGATTTCCCTGAGAGGATTCCAAATTCAAGCCCATTATGGGACCTTTGACAATGGACCTCATGGAGGAGTAGCAGTAATGGTACGTCAAGATATTCCCTTCCAGGCCATCCACCTGCAGACAACACTGCAGGTGAAGGCTGTGAGAATAGGCTTGACACGACCTTACACTGTTGCATCCATCTACCTTCCTCCACATAATCTCACATAGATGATTTGGAAGATGTACTTAGGTAATTGCCTCATCCATTTCTACTCTTGGGAGATTTCAATGGTCAGCATCACCTCTGGGGAGACACTTGGTGCAATCCTTGAGGAAGGGCCTTAGAGTCTTTGTTCTTAGAGTAGATGCAGTTTTACTGAACAGTGACACTAGGCTCACCTGATTCACAGTTGAACTTCACTTGGCAGGTCATGGAAGACTTACATGGAAGCGACCATTTTCCAATAATTTTGGAGGAGGTGAATGGTATTCCAGTCAATGGAGGGCAGAGATGGCGACTTGAGCATGCAAACTGGAATCTTTTTAGATCAACTGCAGTATTGCAAGGATCTGTTAATGATTTCCAGTGTGTTCAAGATGCTGTTAATCACTTCACATCACGATTCATCTTGCAGCAGAAGCATCCATTCCCAAAAGTAGTGGACAGTACCGTCGACCTCCAGTACCATGGTGGTCTGATGAATGCCAACAAGCTGTCAGAGCAAGGAAAACTGCATTAAGGCAGTTGAAACGACGCCCCAGCATTATAACCTTGATCAGTTACAAAAAGACCCGAGCCAAGGCCAGGCGAGTGCTAAATGAGGCTAGACGGACGTCGTGGAGACAGTATGTCTCCTCGATTAACTCTGGGACCCCTTAGCATGGGTGTGGGACAAGGTGCGTAAGATTGCTGGAAAGAGCACATCCATATCACAACCTGCTCTGAAGATAGATGGCATAATCATCACAGACAAAAAAGATATTGCTAATGAGCTAGCTAAATCCATGGCAGAGATCTCCTCTGGAGCATCTTACACTGCTCGATTCTCCACTCTTCGGGCTGAACAGGAACAACACCCAGTGTCGTTCTTCAATAGGACTGCAGCAGAACTTCCATACAATTTGCCCTTTTTGCGCAAGGAGATAGACTCTGCTTTGCAGCTCTGCCGTAAGACTGCCCCAGGAAGTGACGATATTCCATATCAAATGATATCTCACTTACCGGAGAGCTCCCAGAAGTACCTGTTGGACCTATTCAATAGGATCTATAGGGAGGGCACAGTGCCATCCACATGGAAAGAGGCTATAATCATTCCTGTTCCTAAACCTGGCAAAGATGCTTCCGCACCAGGAAATTACAGACCAATTTCTCTCACCAGCTGCATCTGCAAGCTGATGGAGAAAATGGTAAACTTCAGGTTGACATGCTATACAGAATTCCTTCGCACAGCGACGTCACATGTTGGCAGTCTTCTTTGACCTTGAAAAGGCTTACGATACAACTTGGAAGCATGGCATACTCATGAAGCTGTATCACATTGGTTTAAGAGGAGCATTACCTACCTTCATACAAAGCTTCCTTGCTAACAGGAAATTTAGAGTTCGGGTGGGAAACAGTTTCTCTAACCTGGAAGACAGCTGGAAGGGAGTGTCTTAAGTGTGACCCTGTTTGCCATTGCTATAAATGACATTGTAAAAGTTGTTCCAAGTTCTGTCTCATGTAATCTGTATGTGGATGACTTTACACTGTACTTCTCAGGAGGAAGCTTACAGGATGTGCAAGGACACATGCAGGCTGTAATAAATCAGGTTGTACAGTGGGCAACATATCATGGGTTCAAATTTTCTCCAAGCAAGACCATGGCTATACATTTCCAAAAACGAGGAAAATTCAACCCTTCCCTCTATTTAGGAGAAAACCCACTGCAATTTTTCCAAGAGGTGAAGTACTTGGGTCTAATTTTTGACTCAAGACTTACATGGGTGCCTCACATCAAACAGTTAAAAGTGAAGGCTACAAAAGCGCTTAGTATTTTGCAGGTTCTTTCACATTTATCTTGGGGTGCAGACTGCACAACGCTTCTACGGCTTTACTGAGCGCTTATTCGCAGTAAGCTTGATTATGGCTGTGAGGTGTATTCTTCTGCAACTCCCACTGTTCTCCGGATGTTGGACCCAGTTCATAATGAAGCTCTCAGAATCTGTACTGGGCTTTCAGGTCTTCACCTGTGGAATCCCTGTATGCTGAGAGTGGAGAACCACCTCTTTCATTACACCGGGACTACATGAACCTGATTTACTACACGAGACTACAAATGATTTCCCGGGGTCTCCTACATCTAGATTGGTTTTCAACCCCTTGAGGATAGTTGATCCTATGGTAGGAGAATGAGGAATCTTATGGAAGATCTTTATTTTAAGTCTCACTAAGCTTCTGGCTGTTGGAATTCCCCAGTTCCCCCTTGGACCAATCAAGGCGAGCTGGATTTGGTCGGAATTGGGAAAGGGGAGAAATCAGAAGCAGAAGTCAAAAGAGAAATTTCTTAGCATATTTCTAAGTACCAAGGATCAGAGGCAATATATACAGATAGTTCGAAATCTGAAAATGGTGTGGGCTTTGCAGCAGTGAGCAGAAGGAAGACTGCATCTGGCAGTCTTTCTCTAGCAGCCTCGATCTTTACTGCAGAGTTACATGCCATCCTTGCAGCAGTTAAGATGACTAGAGATCTTACAAACCATTCTATTGTAATATATTGTGAATCTCGTAGTGCTTTGCAAGCAATCAAAAGCCAAAACTCCTCACATCCAGTGGTGAGGAAGGTTCAAGACTGGCTTGCACTGATGTCAACACGCAAAAAGATAACTCTGTGTTGGGTGCCAGCGCATGTTGGTATCAGTGGGAATGAGCGAGCTGATCAGAAGGCCAAGGCAGCCGCTGCTCAGCCTTGTGATGCTCGTTTTCCTCTCCCACACACCGACCTGAAACCCAGCATAAGGAGTTGTCTTCGCAATAAATGGAAGGAACAATGGAGGCATACCTCCAGTAACAAACTGCGAGAGATTAGAGATGACCTTGGCAGTTGGGTGACTAGCATTCACCCTAACCGAAAAGTGGAAGTTGCATTAACAAGACTAAGAATCGGGCACACAAGACTGACTCATGGGCCAATGATTGCTAAAAGTCAAGCACTTTGTGAAGGATGCCAAGAGCCATTAACGATCGCACATGTAGTGGAAAGATGTGCAACATTCTCAGACCAAAGACGTATGTACTTGTCTCCCCCATATACATTGAAAAATGTATTGGGGGAGGATTGTGACATAGAGGGTCTTATTAGTTTCCTTAGGGAGGCTAATATTTTCAATAAATTTTAATTGTGCATAATGTTTATGCAATATTTTATATACTTAAAGCATAATATTTATGCTTTGAATTTTTATTTGTTTATTGTTATTTGTAAAATATTTATTCATAGATTTTTAAAGTTTTAAATATTTTAATATTTCTATTTAACAAGGTATTCGCCGCTAATGACCTTAGCTGTTGACGCGGCAGATAATTTTGAATAATCAATCAATCAATCTGTAGTTACAACAGTCCCTTTGGTCTCCCAAACGGCAGACAGAACTGCATGCAAGCCACAGATCATGGCTTTTCCACCCACCTTCAACAAGTCTGCAACAATCTCACAGACACCAGCATCCTTTCCACTCTTCAGCCTAGAGACCACTCTTCTCACCTTTTCGGTGGAAGGTGGTGTCTCACAGATTGGTGGGTCAGCTACTAATGGTTGTGTGCCTGCCAAAGGGAGTTGTGAAGTCGGGGGATCTACCCTATACAGTTGCTCAAAGTACTCAGCCCAGCGGGCCCTATACTCACCCAGCTCTGACACAACGCAACCACAATACGTGACCTTGTAAAATAATGAATTACTAGCGTGACCAAATGATGCAAAAATATCGAAAATAGAAAATAATATAATTGATTTCTGTAAGTGTTAATGAATGTTTATATATATATATATATATATATATATATATATATATATATATATATATATATATATATAATACCTGTGGAATATTCAGTGGTATACTGACTGGAAGTTAAAAGGGAAATCAACCCATTTATACACGTGTGTGTGTGTGTGTGTGTGTGCTGTTTTGGGTGTGAAAAGGTAGTTTTTCCAGTGTTATGATATTCCCACCACAAAC
>NW_023645875.1:0-2500 GCF_015228065.2 Penaeus monodon
AAAAGCTGGGGCTATATCTATATCTTTTATATTATTCGTGTTGTTTTGGTTTTTTTGTGTGTGTTTTTGTGTGTGGTGTGTGTGTGTGTGTTTTTGTGTGTGTTTTTGATGTCTCTATCTTTTTTTTTTTTTTATTCTTTTATTTATTTATTTCTTATATTTCGAATCTATATTGATTTTCTTTTTAAAAAGTGCATGGTTCAACTGTGAAGATTCGGGCCCCACGTGAATTCCCAAAACCCCCCCCAAAATGTTTATTTACTTATTTTTTTTTTGAAGGTTTCATGCAGAAAAAAATAGCGTAAGACTAATAAGAAATTAAATATAATTATCTATACATGCCCGGTTTTTTTTAAAATATTAACAATTCAGGGGGGAGGAAAAAGCAGATAATCAAAATCGTTCTTCAGCGGGTTTTGTTCTCCTCCCCGCACAAGGATTTTCGTGGGGGGTTTAAAAATCTTGCTTTATCCGGAAGTTAAAGGGCTGTAATCCGGGAAAAAGAATTAATAAAAATGTTAAATCCATTGTTTGAACTGTGGAAATTTGAGATGGTCTCCTCCACACAAACAAAGAAAGGGGTTTGGGGGGGGGGGGGGCCCGCGGAAAATTTATAACAGGCCATGAGTCCCCCCAGCCCAATGTTTTTTCTCTCTATCTATCTTATCATCTATCAAATCTATCTATTTATCTATCTATCTATCTTTTCTATCTATCTATCTACCTATCTATCTATCTATTATTATCTATCTTCTATCACCAACTATCTATCTATCTATCTCTATCTCTCTCCTCTCTCTCTTATTTTATTGACCGGGGAAACACAAGGGAATTAGCCCAAAAAGAAAATGCCGATTGCTCCAAGGAAAGAGGGGGACGGAACTTTATAAAAAAGTAAAATGTAACAAAAATCATAAATTTAAGGGGAAGGGTTGATCATTTTTCGCCCAAGGTAATAATGGAAAACCCGGGAGTGGGTGAGTGTTTGATCCCATCTCCTTTTGTTCTTATCATATTTTACTCTATAATCATTATTGATTTATATCAGTAGGCAAAGAGGGGTTAGATTAAACCCTTGGTTAAGTTGATTTAAAGAAAATTTTTCTTGTTTTTCTTATAAGTTTATTGCAAAGATTTTATTGTGAATCCGGTTACATTACAATTTACTTATAATTAAAAAAGGGATCTTTAATTTGTTTCTATGACCGTTGTCCCTTTGGCCACACTCAACAGAGGAATGTGTCAGGAAACCTCACCTTTACTTATGCTATTCACAAAAAAATTTAACTTAGTAATTTTATTTTTTCTCGGGGTTTCCCTTTAAAAACCAAAACCCCGGGGGGGTGTCGTAAAAAAGTAAATTCCCAAAACATTTGAAAAGATCTGATCTTAACAAATTTAACAGCAGAAATTTATTAAATATAATTTTTTTTTTGTATTGAAAAGTAAATCCGTTAAAAATCTTACATGGGTGTCTTTGGGAAAGATTTAAATCCTTGCATTATATATATATTTATTATATTATATATATATTTTATATTATATATAAATTATATATACTGGTGTGGGTGTGTGTGTGTGTGTTGTGTGTGGGGGTGTGTGTGTGTGTTGTGTGAGTGTGTGCGTGCATGTGTGTGTGTTGTGTGTTGTGTGTGTGTGTGCATGTGTGGGGTGGTGTGTGTTGTGTGTGTGGGGTGTGGGGGTGGGGGGGGTTGGGGTGTTGGTTGGTGTTGTGTGTGTGTGTGTATGTGTGTGTGTTTGTGTGTAGTGTGTTGTTGTATTGTATTATTATTATACATTCTACATATATACAATATATAGATAGATAATGATAGATGATAATAATAGTTTAAAATAGATGAAGATAGATAGATAGAGAGATAAAATAGAAGATAGATAGATAGATAGATATTTATATAAGTTATTTTTTTTTATCTGAGTTTGGCGTATGTTTGTGTGGTGTGTGTGTGTGTTTGTGTGTGTTTTGTGTTTTCCTGTGTGTGTGTTGTGTGTGTTGTGTTGGTGTGTGTGTATGTGTGTGTATTAATATATGTAATATATATAATATATATTTTAAAAATTTATATATTTATATATATATATATATATAAATCAATAGATATGTATGTAACATTTTTATATCATATATATTATTATATATAATTTTAAAATATATATTATTTATAATATTATTTTTTATATATAATGTGTGTGTGTGTTTGTGGTTTTTTTTGTGTTGGTTTGGTGTATGTGTGTGTGTTTGGTGTGTGTGTGTGTGTGTTGTGTGTGTGTGGTGTGTATTATGTATGGTTGTTTTGGTGTGTGTTTTGTGTGTGTGGTGTGTTGTTTTTTTTAAGTTTTTTTTTTTTTATATTTATATAACTATTATCCTTATATACTATAATATACCAATTTTTATATATATTTTAATATTAATATAATTTTAAAATTTAATTATTATATTTTTTTTTTTTTTGTTATATGTTTATTTTTTTGTTAG
>NW_023645876.1:0-7911 GCF_015228065.2 Penaeus monodon
CACAAACATACCACTTTTTAAAAAATTAAAATTATGGAAAAAAATTATAGCAGTTATTGAATTTTTGCATCGTTTGGCATCAGTTTTCTCGGGTTGAAAGCAGAGTTTTTTCGGGGTCAATTCATTGCCAAAATAAATCGCAGGCCAAGGTCACCAACCACCCAAAAAACTTTTGTACGTCTTGTCGCCACATACTTTAAACAGATAAATCAAAAAAAATAAGTAAAAGATTAAGATAGGGGGCAGTTACTTCATCTAATTTGGGTTTGAAAATTTAACAACACCCTTAAAAGGGGTAAGGGTGAGGGTAAAAGCATGAGAAAAGGGAAACTCATCACAGAAAAGTAAGAAAACACAAGGAAAAAATATATTGGAAGTTAATCCCCCTTTTAGAGGCTCAAAAACGATATTGAGTATTTTTTTACTCTTCACCTCAAGGGGTTTTAAAACAAAAAAGTCTTATATATTAAGGGAAGTCTCAGTGGTAGGCATTCGACTGGATCGAAGGCCCCTGGGTTCAACCCCCGGGCGCCCTCCAAATTTTTTATTTTCGATTCGTTTTTCCCTAAGAAAAGACTTTTCCCCTACAAAAAAATTACTTTCCCGTATATATTCTTAGTATATCTGACGACCCTTAATTTGATCCGGGAAACCTTGGTTTTTCGCTTGTTTTTTTGCTGTTTCTATACTTTAAAATTTGTTTTTTTTTTTTTTTCTTTTTCCCTGTTTTTTGTTTTTTTTGCATTTCCTTTTTTCTTTTCTTTTTTTCCTTTTTTTCCCTTTCCCTTTTCCTTCATTTTTTTTCTTTTTTTTTTTTTTTTCCTATTCTTTCCCTTCTTTTCCCTTCTTTCTTTCCCTTATAGTCAAATTTTTTGTATCTAGTTAGAAAAGTATCTGCCCAAAAAGATCACTCTTTGGCTAAAATTTTATTAATGAAAACAGGTCTCAGCTGAAACAAAAAAAGTTGAAGTAAAATGATAACTTTGAGGAAAAAATAATAATAATAAAAACGTAAAAATTATATTACCATTGTTATTTTTATTATTTTATCAAAAAAAGATAAAAATAATAGTAAAATTAAAAAAAAAATCTAAATTATAAAAGTTATTGTATAATAATATGAGGATTCTAATATATAAAAGTGGGATAATAATAATAAATTTAAACTTAGTTAATTACAATAAAAAAAAAAAACAAAAATTATTAAAAAAAAAATAAATGAGGTTACAAAGAAAGATTAATGAGGACAATAATGAGAAAAGCGATTTAAGAAATTTTAAAAAGAAACAAAACCTCTGGCAACCCCACAACACAAAGTACCACTTTTTAAAATAAAATAAAAAAACTACTAGCATTATGATATATTTGATGCATGGCATAGATTTTTTCCCGGTGCAAGCAAATTCTTTCGTGGACAAGTTATTGCCAAAACTCAACGCAGAGCCAGGTCATGGCCCAAATCACCCTAACTTTTGTCAGCGTCCCCCCTGCTCCAGACATTAAAAGACAGAAAAAAACAAACAATAAGTAAAAGATTAAAAATTTGCATTACTTCTCTAATTTGGGGTTTAGATATTAACAAAAGCAATTTCAACTAGGGGTTTTGGTGACGGGAATCGCATGAGAGAAGGGAAATCACCAGAAAAGTAAGGAAAAACCCCGAAAAGAAAAAACATATTGGCATTAAACCACTTTGGATGCTCATAACATACTTTAGAGATTTTTTCTCTCACCTCAATGTGATAAAAAAATAAAATACTTTTTTATATTTTTCGGGGATTAGTCATGGTAGAGATTCCCCTGCAGATCGGAGGTCCCCGGTTTAACCCGGCTCCCCTCAAAATTTTTTTAAAATTTTTATTCGCCTCTGTTCCTAGAGAAAAAACATTTCCCCTAAAAAAATAACTCTTTCCCGTATATATTTTAGTTATCGCTGACCCCCTTTAAAATTGATCCAGAAAACCTTGTGTTTCGCATGTTTTTTTTTTTTTTCATTTTACTTTTAAATTTGTTTTTTTTTTTTTTTTGTCTTTTTTTCCTTTTTGCCTTTTTTTTTTTCTTTTTTTTTTTTTTTTTTTTCTTTTTCCCTTTTCCCTTTTTCCCTTTTTCCTTTTTTTCATTTCTTTTCCCTTTTTCCTACAGTTAAAAGGGGATAATAAAAATAAAAATAATAAAAATAAAAATAATAAAATAAGTAAAAATGAAATTACTATTATTACATTATTATTTTAACAATAAAATAAAAAATAATAGTAACATTAACAAAATGATAAGATAAAAAATGATTTTTGTATAAAAATATGAGGATTATAATTAAAAAAATAATGGTGATAAAATAACTATAATTGTTATTAATTAAATAAAAAAATTAAAAGTAAATAAAAAATTTTAAAAAAAAGAAAAGAAGGTTACAAAAAAAGATAAAAGAGGACAATAATGAGAAAAGCGATTTAAGAAATATATAAAAAGAAACAGAAACCTCTGGCAACCCCACAACACATAAGCATACCACTTTTTAAAATTAAAATATATGAAGAAAAAAATTACTAGCAGTTATGATGAATATTTGCATCGCATGGCATCAGATTTCTCGGTTGCAAGCAGAATTCTTTCGTGGATCAAGTTCATTGCCAAAACTCAATCGACAGAGCCAAGAGTCATGGCCAACTCACCCATAAACTTTTGTCAGCGTCTTAGTCCTGCTCACATACATTAACAGATAGATAAATCAAACAAATAAGTAAAAGATTAAGATATGGGCAGTTACTTCATCTAATTTGGTGTTTGAGATATTAACAACAGCAATTACAACGAGGTAATGGTGACGGTAATAATGCATGAGAGAAGGAACTCATCACAGAAAACTAAGGAAAACACGAAGAGAAAAATATATATTGGAAGTTAATCCACCTTTAGAGGCTCAATAACGATACTTGAGTATGATTTTTTACTCTTCACCTCAAGGTGATTAAACAAGAAAAATACTTGTATATTAAGGGGATGTAGCTCAGTGGTAGAGCATTCGACTGCAGATCGAGAGGTCCCTGGTTCAATCCCGGGCGTCCTCTCAATTATTATTATTTTCGATTCGCCTCTGTTCCTAGAGAAAAGACATTCCCCTACAGAAAATTACTTTCCCGTATATATTCTTAGTATATCTGACTGACCCACTTAATGTTGATCCGGGAAAGCCTTGTGTTCGCTTGTTTTTGCTGTATTCTATACTTTTAAGTTTGTTTGTTTGTTTGTTTTTCCTTTTTCCTGTTTGTTGTTTTTCCTTTTTTTTTTTTCCCCTTTTTTTCCTTTTTTCCCCTTTTCCTTTTTCCTTTCTTTTTTTTCTTTTCCATTTCCTTTTCCTTTTCCTTCATTTTCTTATTTCTTCTCTTTCCTTTTCCTTTTCCTTTTCCTATTTCTATTCTCATCTTTTCCTCTTCTTTCTTTCCCTTATAGTCAAATTTCTTGTATCTAGTTAGCAAAGTTATCATGCACCATAAGATCACTCTTTGGCTAAATTATAGTTAATGAGTAACAGGAATACTACAGGAAAACTAAAGAAACAGAAAAACGTATGAATGTAAAATGATAACAAATTAATGAGAAAATAATAAAATAATAATGATAATAATAACAGTAACAATGATAATTACCATTATTATTACTATTATTATTATAACAAAAACGATAAAAATAATAGTAACATTAACAATAATCATAATGATGATAAAATGATTATTGTATAATAATAGTGAGGATTTTAATAATGATGATAGTGGTGATAATTAATAATAACTATAATCGTTAGTTGATTACAATAAAAATATCAAAAGTAATTATAAAAAAAAATTAAATGAAGGTTACAAAGAAAGATAAATGAGGACAATAATGAGAAAAGCGATTTAAGAAATATATAAAAAGAAACAGAAACCTCTGGCAACCCCACAACACATAAGCATACCACTTTTTAAAAATAAAATATATAAACTACTAGCAGTTATGATGAATATTTGCATCGCATGGCATCAGATTTCTCGGTTGCAAGCAGAGTTCTTTCGTGGATCAAATTTTATTGCCCAAAAATCAATCGACAGAGCCAAGAGTCATGGCCAACCCCCCATAAACTTTTGTCAGCGTCCCAGTCCTGCTCACATACATTAACAGACAGAAAAATAAACAAATAAGTAAAAGATTAAGATTAGCAGTTACTTCATCTAATTTGGTGTTGGAGATATTAACAACAGCAATTACAACTAGGTTATGGTGACGGTAATAACGCATGAGAGAAGGAACTCATCACAGAAAAGTAAGGAAAACACGAAGAGAAAAATCTATATTGGCAGTTAATCCACCTTTGGATGCTCAGTAACGATACTTTAGTATGATTTTTTACTCTTCACCTCAATGTGATTAAACAAGAAAAATATTTGTATTTTAAGGGGATGTAGCTCATGGTAGAGCATTCGACTGCAGATCGAGAGGTCCCTGGTTCAATCCCGGGCGTCCCCTCAATTATTATTATTTTCGATTCGCCTCTGTTCCTAGAGAAAAGACATTCCCTACAGAAAATTACTCTTTCCCGTATATATTCTTAGTATATCTGACTGACCCACTTAACATTGATCCGAGAAAGCCTTGTGTTCGCATGTTTTTTTTTTTTTCTGTATTCTATACTTCTAAGTTTGTTTGTTTTTCCTTTTTCCTATTTGTCTCTTTTTCCTTTTTTGCCTTTCCTTTTTTCTTTTCTTTTTTTTTCTTTTTTCCTCTTTTACTTTTTCCTTTTTTCCCTTTTCCTTTTTCCTTTTCTTTTTCCTTTCTTTTTTTTTCTTTTCCATTTCCTTTTCCTTTTCCTTCATTTTCTTATTTCTTTTCCAGTCTTTTCCTACAGTTAATTACTCCTCCTCGTATATATTCTTAAAACAGTATCTGATTAACCCACTGAACATTAGTTCAAAAAAGCCTTGTCTTCGCTTGTTTCTGAAGCAAGTTGTTGTTTTTTTCTCTCTCTCTCTAAAGTTTTTAGTTTAACTTTTCTTTTCCTTTTTTTTTTTCTTTCTTTTCTTTCCTTTTCCTTTACCTATTCCTATTTCTATTCTTATCTTTACCTCTTCTTTCTTTCCCTTATAGTCAAATTTCTTTTATCTAGTTAGCAGTTATCATGCACCATAAGATCACTCTTTGGCTAAATTATAGTTAATGAGTTACAGAAATACTACAGGAAAACTAAAGAAAGAGAAAACGTATGAATGTAAAATGATAACAAATTAATGAGGTGATAATAAAAATAATAATAATAATAATAATAATAATAATAAGTAACAATGATGATTACTATTATTACTATTATTATTTTAACAAAAAAGATAACAAAATAATAGTAACATTAACAATAATGGTAATGATAATAAAATGATTATTGTATAATAATAGTGAGGATTATAATAAAAAAAATAGTGGTGATAATAATAACTATATTGTTAGTTAATTAAAAAAAAAATATTAAAAGTAAGTATAATTTAAAAAATGAAATGAAGGTTAAAAAGAAAAATAAATGAGGACAATAATGAAAAAAAGCGATTTAAGAAATATATAAAAGAAACAAAACCTCTGGAAACCCCCAAAAACACATAAGCAACCACTTTTTAAAATTAAAATTATATGAAGAAAAAAATTACTAGCAGTTATGATGAATATTTGCATCGCTTGGCATCAGATTTCTCGGTTGCAAGCAGAGTTCTTTCGTGGATCAAGTTCATTGCCAAAACTCAATCGACAGAGCCAAGAGTCATGGCCAACTCACCCATAAACTTTTGTCAGCGTCTTAGTCCTTCTCACATACATTAAAAATAAGATAAATCAAACAAATAGTAAAAGATTAGATATGGGCAGTTTACTTCATCTAATTTGGTGTTTGAGATATTAACAACAGCAATTACAACGAGGTAATGGTGACGGTAATAATGCATGAGAGAAGGAACTCATCACAGAAAAGTAAGGAAAACACGAAGAGAAAAATATATATTGGAAGTTAATCCACCTTTAGAGGCTCAATAACGATACTTGAGTATGATTTTTTACTCTTCACCTCAAGGTGATTAAACAAGAAAAATATTTGTATATTAAGGGGATGTAGCTCAGTGGTAAGGCCGCGGTGGCCGAATGGTTAGAGCGTCGGACTTAAGACTGTCACGACGGCAATTTGAATTCGAGGGTTCGAGTCACCGACCGCCGCGTTGTTCACTTGGGCAAAGGGAAATTCACCTTGATTGCCTACCTACCACTGGGTGGCCAAGCCAGCCCAAGTCAAGTGCTGGTCCCAAGCCCGGATAAATAGAGAGAATAATTTCCTAAAAGGTACCCCCGGCACTCTCCGTGGAAAAGGAACTGGGGACCCTACCACGTACTCACTCCAAGAGCATCACAACATGCAAACTGCAATTAAGTATCATGCTGTGACCACGGCGGCTCAGACATGAACCTACCGATAAAAGAAGAAGTTTTTTTTTGGGGGGGGGCCGCGGTGGCCGAATGGTTAGAGCATCGGACTCAAGACTGTCACGACGGCAATCTGAGTTCGAGGGTTCGAGTCACCGGCCGGCGCGTTATTTCCCTTGGGCAAGGAACTTCACCTCGATTGCCTGCCTAGCCACTTTGTGGCCAAGCCAGCCCAAGTCAGTGCCGGGTAAATAGAGATGGTGACTCGGGAAAAAAAAAAAAAAAAAAAAAAAAAAAACACCGAGCGGAAGGCAAGGGCAAAACCACGCTCTAAATGGCCAAAAAAAATCATGGAAAGTCCATGATGTCAAGGCCGCGGTGGCCGAATGGTTAGATATGGGACTAAAGACTGTCACGACGGCATCTGAGTTAAGGTTCGAGTCACCGGCCGGTTTTCAAAAAACATTCGACTGCAGATCGAGAGGTCCCTGGTTCAATCCCGGGCGTCCTCTCAATTTATTATTATTTTCGATTCGCCTCTGTTCCTAGAGAAAAGACATTCCCCTACAGAAAATTACTTTCCCGTATATATTCTTAGTATATCTGACTGACCCACTTAATGTTGATCCGGGAAAGCCTTGTGTTCGCTTGTTTTTGCTGTATTCTATACTTTGAAGTTTGTTTGTTTGTTTGTTTTTCCTTTTTTCCCCTTTTCCTTTTTCCTTTCTTTTTTTTTCTTTTCCATTTCCTTTTCCTTTTCCTTCATTTTCTTATTTCTTCTCTTTCCTTTTCCTTTTCCTTTTCCTATTTCTATTCTCATCTTTTCCTCTTTTTTTCTTCCCTTATAGTCAAATTTTTTGTATCTAGTTAGCAAAGTTATCATGCACCATAAGATCACTCTTTGGCTAAATTATAGTTAATGAGTAACAGGAATACTACAGGAAAACTAAAGAAACAGAAAAACGTATGAATGTAAAATGATAACAAATTAATGAGAAAATAATAATAATAATAATAATAATAACAGTAACAATGATAATTACCATTATTATTACTATTATTATTATAACAAAAATGATAACAAAAATAATAGTAACATTAACAATAATCATAATGATGATAAAATGATTATTGTATAATAATAGTGAGGATTCTAATAATGATAATAGTGGTGATAATAACAATAACTATAATCGTTAGTTAATTAAAATAAAAATATCAAAAGTAATTATAAAAAAAATAATAAATGAAGGTTACAAAGAAAAATAAATGAGGACAATAATGAGAAAAGCTATTTAAGAAATATATAAAAAAACAGAAAACCCCGGGAACCCACAACACTAAGCATACCACTTTAAAATAAAATATATAAATACTAGAGTTATGATGAATATTTGCATGTTGCATCAGTTTTCGTTTCAAGCAAGTTCTTTCGTGGATCATTCTTAAAAAACCAATACAGGCAAGATCATGCCAAAAATA
>NW_023645877.1:0-7908 GCF_015228065.2 Penaeus monodon
TTTTGTTTTTTTTTTTACTTACTTTTTAAAAACCCCAACAGGTTTGGGGGGCTTTTTTTCCTTTGTAAAACTTTTTTGGAAAGGTTTTTTTTTGTATTATAGGGTTTTTTTTAATCAGTTTTTTTGGGGACCCTTAAACATTTCCCGTAGTGAAGAAGTGCAACACAAAGGAAAACCCCCGTTATTTTAAGTTTTTTGTCTGGAAATATTTTTGGAGGTTATGTGGAGGCAGAAATTTGGGTTAAAATGGGATATATGGCCCTGTTTTTTTTTTTCTTTGTCCCCCGAATTAAAAGAAAAAATTTTTTAAGATTGGTTTTTTTTTCCCACTTTTTTTAATTTTTTTTGTTAGGTTTTTTTTAGTAAAAAGAGTTTTTCCCCGAAAAAGATAGTACTGAATAAAAGTTTTAACCCCCGAAAATTTAATTTTTGAGCCCCAAAAAAAAATTCATTTTTACTTTATTGTACTTGTTTTTGAAATGGGCCCTTCCCCTTTTTTCTGAAAAAATTTTTTTCATAAATGGAGTTTTTTTTTAAGTTAATAAAAGGAGCCCCGAGTATCCCTGCTTTTTCACATTAACTTTCCGCATAGATTTCCTTTTTGGGGAAACATTGTCTTTTAAAAAACAGACTTTGATTATGAAAAAAGGATTTTAAAAAAAAAAAAAAATGTCCCCATTTTTCAACCCAAACCCTGTTTTTACGGGAAAAGTTCCCCCCCTTGTGGGGAATTTTTTGGTAATAAAAAAATTAAACCCCTTAGGGGTTTAAACTTTTTCAAAAAACCAGAATTGCATTTTTTTTGTGGTTTTTTTAAAAATTTTAAAAAAAAATTGTTTATTTTTTGATTTTTACAGAAATACTAAACCCTTTTATTCTTTTCCTCCCAAAGCTTATGGGCCTACATTGGGACTGGGGGAACTAGGATTCAATGCCTTGGGGGTTCCTTCCCACACTTTTTTGTTAAAAAAGGCAATTTTAACATGTTTTTTTTTTTGGGAGATTTGTTTTTTTTTAATGCTGATAGTGTAACTGCTTTTTTTAAAACTGTCCCCCGGGCCCCCCCCCCCCATGGGTTCAAAAAAGGGTCTAAAAAAGGTAAGGGGTTGAAAAGAAGGAATGGTGTAAATTTTCTAGGTAAAAAATATCTTGGACCCAAGGCCTTGTTAGGAGTTCAACCTGTTTTTTTTTTTAGATCAAGGTTTTTTAGCTGCTGAAAGATTCAAGGAATTTTTTTTATTTGAACTAACTGGAGTTTTGTTTTTTGTGGGAGAGAGAACTTCCCCTTTCACAAAAAGTGGAATACCATGGGTAAGATGTTTTTTTAAAACTAGTGGAAAGAAACATGAATTTTTGTTGGGATTCCCCAAAAACAAAACCCCAAATTACACATACTTTTTTAACAAAACCTGAACCAGTGTTTATGCAATGAAGACAAAGGGTTTGTTTAAACCCATCCCCTTTTAACAGTAGTAATGGTACCAGTAACAAAATTTAAATTTTTTTCCCCTAGTGACTGAGCTTCCCATCCAAGCCTGTCAGAGTTGTGTTGTCTTAGTAGTGCTTGGATGAAAAAATTTATACCCCAGGCAGTTGGTTGGTTGTTGTTAAAAAGTAGAAGACCTCCACTGCTGTAAGGGGGAAAAGAGAGGCTTATGCTTTTTTTATTGCATTTAACAGATATGCGTTTGTGTAATGTAGGGGCCTTTTGAAAATAATTTTTTGGTACTATGACTGTGTGGGGGTTTTTTGTGAATGGGAAAAAAAAAAAGTTTATAGTCATAAATGTTCCCCAAGGAAATTATACAAGTAAAATTTTTATCAGTAAAAAAATAAGTTTTTTAGCCTTGGTCATTTGTAACCATTTCCTTATATTTTTTCCTACAGTAAAAAAGTTTAATAAAAAATTAAAAATGTTGAATCTTTTTATTTCATTTCCTTTTTTAATATAGACATTTGATATTTATCTTTCAAACCATTACTTGGAAATCTCCATGATAGGGTTAAGAAAAACAATTTTCACTATTATATCAAAATGAAGGAAAGGATTTTAATTTTTTTTCCCCTTTTGAAAAATTTGTGGTGTTCTATGTGGGGGAAATCTTGAAAATTGTTTGCAGGTTGAGCATTGATATTGGGGAAGAAAATAGCTTTCATTTGTAGGGGTTGTAATTTAGCTGAGGTCCTTGAACAATCAGCAACCCAGAAAATTGGGGTTGTGTCTTGAATTGTTGTTGTCCTTATTTGCAAAAAAAAAAAAAAAAAGGTAATGGAATCATGGGGAGATTTTGCCTTTGCAGCATTGATGGTTTGGTGGAACTTTTCCCATTTTTTTTTGTTATCTACTGAACTGTAAATTAAAGGTTTGCCCGTGGGTTTTAATGGCGGTCTGTTTTTTTGTGTTGTGAAAAATTTTGAATTAAGAAAGTGTTGTCCCCCCTTGGCCAGAAAGGTTTTTGTATAACCAGCTTCATACCATTACTAACCCCCCTGTGGTTTTTTAGAAATAACAATTTAGAGTAAATTCCCCCAAAATGTACATATCTTGATTTATTAAAGCATTTTTGTGAATCCTGCAGTTACCCAGAAATATTATCTGTGCCAGTAAAATTTTAGGGATTGCACTATATGCTGGAGAAAAAAATTAAAATTGATTAACAAGACTGTGAAACAGTTTCTTAACTAGGGTTTTTAGTCCTCCAGAATCACTTGTGTCCTTTGAAACTTAATCAGTTAAAAATTATCAATTATTTTTGATGGTATAAATTTCTCAGAAAATGGCTGAAAGAACAGAGCTAATAGAAACAGTACCTGATTAGTGCATGGAAAAAGGTTAAAGAAAAAAAAAAAGGATTTGAGAAATGTAAATAGCAATGAAATGTAAAAAAATTAAAATTAAAAATAGATCAGTAGAATCAGGCCTAAGGACTGGTTTCCTAGTCTTTTGATTCTTTTTTTTTTTGTGAAAAAAAAACCACGAGGAAAAGTATTTGGAAAGGGGAATCCCGCAGAGATTTTAAAAAAAAATAAATAGTTTTTTTTGGAATTATTCCCCTCTTATTTTTAAAGTTTTTTTTTTATTTATGGTTTACTAGGTCACTTATATATTTTTTCCCATTATTTTTAAAAATTTTGAAAAAAAAAAAAAGCAGAAAAAAAAAAACAATTTCATTTTCCTATTTAATTTTGCTTTTTATTTTCTGTAGACCTTTGATAACTGGATGAAAATATAATATATATATTTTTTTTTTTTTTCAATAATTTCATTTTTTTGGTTTATTATTATTTTTTTTTTTTTTTTCTATAAGATATGTATATACTTGGATTCTTTGGCAGAACTTTAAAAGCTTTTTCCAGAGAAAGGAAAAAATTCAGAAAAATCCAAAAATTTTTAAGGGATGGGGGGGCACAGCAAACACAAATTAATTAGACCAAAATTTTCCTGTTTTGCTAATCTGCCATCCATTGCAACCCCCAAATAGAAAAGAATTACCATCGAAGGTTTCGTCCCGAAAGAAAAGGAAGTCCCCCAAAAGTGACCCCCCCCCCAACAGGCGAGCAAGGGACCCCCCTATTCTGGAGGTGTCCTGCCCCGCGACCACCAAACACGAGTCACGCCCTTCCCCCCCTCTCCACCCCCCTCGCTCCGGATCCCGCCATCACCCCCCGAAAAAAAGGGGAAGCTCCTGGGAGTCCATTGGTCGGCCACAGGTCAGTTTTTTTTCCTTTGCTTTCTCTTATTTAATTTTTTTTTTTGTATTTTTTTTTATTGCTCTCAATGGTACTTGTTTGTCTGGTGGGGTTTGTCTCTTCCAGTTTGGGACTATGTTGGACAGATCTGTGGGGGACCAATCGTTTGTTGGTTTTTTTCATGGATGTAATAACTTGTACTGTTTGAAAATGTAGAAAAGGTTGGGAAAAGTAAAAAAAACCCCCCCGGTCATTTTTTTGTTGGGTGGTTTTTTTGTGTGATCCTTGTTTACAAATGGTATCTGAGACCTTTAGTTAAC
The DNA here is from genome assembly GCF_015228065.2 of Penaeus monodon. Lineage (NCBI taxonomy): Eukaryota > Metazoa > Arthropoda > Malacostraca > Decapoda > Penaeidae > Penaeus > Penaeus monodon. The sequence goes on from NW_023645877.1 coordinate 4,011, forward strand.
TGGAACCCAGAGAACCTCCCCTTAACATTGGATGAAGATTTGTTTATGATGTGAAAACATTATAGGGTATGGCTAAATTTGACAATGTAAAAAATTTTTGGTATGCATATGATGTTATGAAAAGATGTTAAAGGTAAAATCAGGTGCATTTTCTCCCAATGTCTGAATTAAGTGTAGAAAAAATTCAATTGCTTTTGTAAAGTTTACCCAAGGCTTTCTGGCTAGGCTTCCATTTAGCCTTACCCTGACTGGTAAGCACACCCTCTGGGGAAAATAGAATAACAATTTTTTTTTTTTTTTTATTTTTTTATTTTATTTTTTTTTTTTTTTTTATTTTTTTTTTTATAATTTTTTTTTTTTTTTTATTTTTTTTTTTTTTCTTTGGTGCGTGGGGTGGGCGGTTTTGGCGTTTGCGTGCTTGTGGGTTGGGTCTTCCTTGGGTTGGTGATTGGGTTTGGTTGTGTGGTGGTGGGTTTTTTTTGTTTTTTTGCGTTTTGCTGGGGGTTTGGGTTGGGGTTGTTTTTTTTTTTTTTTTTTTTTTTTGGGTTTGGGTTTTTAAAAAAATTTTAAAAAAGGGGGGAAAAAAAAAATTTTTTTTTTTTTAATTAAAAAAGGTTTTTTTTTAAAAATTTTTGGGAACCCGGGGTTTTTTTTTTTTTAAAAAAAAAAATACCCCCCCCCCCCCCCCCAAAAAAAATTTAAAATTTTTTTTTAAAAAATAAAAAAAAAAAAATAAAAAATGAAAAAAATTTTTAAAAAAAAAAAAAGGGAAATTTTTAAAAAAAAAAAAAAAAATTTTGGGGAAAAAAAAAATTTTTTTTTTTTTTTAATTTTTTCATTTTGGGGGGGGTTTTTTTTTTTTTAATTGGGGTAAATTTTTAATTTTTTTTTTGGGGTTTTTTTTGGGTTTTTTAAAAATTTTTTTTTTGGAAATTTTTTTAAATTTTGGGAAAAAGGAAAAATTCTTTATGTACCTTTTAAACCCCCAACCTCCCCCAAACCCCGGTTTTTTTTGCCCCCAAATTTTTTTTTTTTTTTTTTTTTTTTTTTTTTTTTTTTTTTTTTTTTTAAACAATACATATCACACCTGCCCACTTAAAATACAGGGGGTTTCCCCGGGGGGCTTTTTTAAATCACCATAGGGTTTTTTTTGTGTTTTACCCACCCTAAGAAAACTGTACGATGTTCTTGATTGCTTGTGTTCGGGGCAGGGGTTTTTGGGGGCCAGGTTTTTAACTTCACGCCCCCCCTCCCCAAAAAAGGGTGTAGGGGCCCCGCCCCAAAAAAAAAGTTCCCCCGGGGTTTTTTTGGGGGTTTTTTTTTTGGGAAAAGTGGGGTTTTTTATTAAGGGCATTGTAAACCCCCTTTTGTCCAGGGAAAGGAAAAATTAAGACAATCAGTTTTTCCCTGTGTCCCCCCCCATCTGAGAGGGTTTTTTTTGTTTCCCAAACAGAGTTTTAGTTTTATCGTTTTTAAATGGTTTAACTGGAAATATAGGTCCCCCTTTTTTTTCCCTAGCTTTTTTTTTGGAATGGGGGTTCTTTCCTATAGTTTTTTAGTGGGGTTTTAAAAATGGAAAAAATTGGTTTTAGGTTTTTTTTTTTCCCAGCTTTTGTTTTTGTTTTTCCCCCTACCTAATGCAGGGAAAACTTTTTTTAATAATAAAAAAAAAAAGGTTTTTTAAAAATAAAATAAAATGTTAATTTAAAAGTCCAAAGGGCTTTTTTAAATTCCCCCCCTGGTAAAAAAGGGGGTTTTTTTCCCCTCCTATGAAAGAATATAGAAAATTAGTAATAAAAGTCCCCCCTAAAAAAAATTTTTAAAAGGGGCATGAGAAAAAAAATTTTAAAATTTTTTTTTTCTTTTTGAAAAGTTTTTATTTAATTTAAATTTCAAAAGGGGAAAAACAAATATGTCCCCCCCCCCCCCCGGGGGGGGAAAAGGGAAAATTTAGGGAAAAAAAGAAATTAAAAGGGGGTTGGGGAGAATTTTTTTTGGGAAATTTTTCCCCCTTTTTTGGTGTTATTTTTTTTCTTTTTTTGAAAAAAGATTCCCTTTTCACTGGTCCCGAAAAAATTTCAAAGTGGGTTGAAAAGGGAAATACTTTTTTGTACTTTTTTTTCATTAAATGATGGGCCCCTTTTTCCCCCCGAGGATAGTGGCCAAAACACATTCAGTGCCAGAGCCAGTCCTTTGGATGAAAGCTTTTAGAAAGATGTCCTCAAGTTGGTGTCCTGAAGAATCATAACATTAAAAAAAATTTTAAAGCCAAGATTTTTTTATTATTATTATTTATTGGTTTTAATAATGTGGTTTTGGGGGGGGAGAGGAAGTGCATGTGTGAGAGAATTTAAGGCACTTCAGTGTTTTGGTGCCCCAATGCATGCACTTTTGGTTTTACTTTTTGACCACATGTCCTTGCCTGATTCACTCATTTTTTTTTTTTCTATTTTTCCATAATATTTTCTAATATTAATGAAAAAATTATTTGTCACTGAACAGCACAGTAATGAGCACTGTTTGGTTATGGTATGACCATACTGCTGGGCCTTTGCTGAAAGTTGCCAATGCTTGAAATTGGCAGTGTTGCAAGAAAATAACTCATTAATCAGTATACCTCCTGAAATAATTCACGAGTTCATTCACATAGATGGCTCTGCTAGTGCTTAGCCACAAAGGAGTCAATTAGTGGGACCTTGTGACCTCACCTGATTTCCACCTTTCCTTGAATAAGGCAGGAAATTTTTTTTTTTTTTACTAATGCCTGAAATATCAAGTGGTGTTATTATTTTTATTTATAGACAGTTATAATTACTATAATGTTTATAGAGATTAGTAACAGCAATATAAGATAACGTAAAATATTTTTTGAAAATCAGGAAAAGAGTAAACAGGCGAGACAGGCAGTACTTCTAATTGACTCATTGGTGACTTAGTACAATCTTTTTGTGAAGAAAATAAAGTAAACCCCACAGTGGGCATGGCACATAGGTAGATGTCATGCCCATTGGATTTGGGTTAATAACTAATTTTTGTAATCATAGTAAAAACTAAAATCATTTTAAATTTATAGCTTTCAAAACCTTGAGAAGTAACCTCAGTATCATACTAATTTTTTTTAAAAAAAATAATGAAAAACAACACTTGGAAAATACCTCTTTGTGGAAATAGACCAACCATTTTAATCCTCAAAATAAGATATGAAAAAATTTTTTCATGATAATTACCCACCTTATGTGTGTTATACTATGCACTAAAAATACTTTTTTTTTTGGTAAGTAATTATGTTAACCAATCATGAAAGAGCAAAGGCTTTTAATTAATTATTTTTTTTTTCTACCTCTCTTCGCACAAGCAGTAGTAAGGCCAAACATTCGTTGTGTGGTTTAGTGTTTAATTTTTTTTTTCTTCTACGTGTATCTATTTATTCAGTAGTTGCCTTCTCTTCTCTATACTTTTTTTCTTCTCCTGCCTATCAGTTTTCTTCAGTTTTTCTTAATTCCCATGTCTTTTATTCTTGTCTTTCAGCTTTCTTCTCTCATCATTTTTGGGCTTCCATTATTATCTTCATTTTCCTTTTTTTATAATTATTTTTTCTTTTTCTTTTTATCAGTAAGACTTCATTCCTCCCGTATTTTTACTGTCCATTCTCTTGTTAATTTTCTTTCCCTTTGCCTTACCTTATTCAAAACCTGCATTGCCTACCAAAAAAATATATATAACCGGTAAGTGACAAATTGCAATTGATTAATTATTAAAAAAGAAGAATACAAATACGAGTTAGTAAATATTTAAGGAATAAGGTAGGAGAAGCCATAAGTGAGTAAATAGGTAAGTACGGTAATTGCTAGTATGCATAAATAAGTAAATATCCATAAGACTATTTTGTCTATGAAAA
>NW_023645878.1:0-7906 GCF_015228065.2 Penaeus monodon
AAAACTTTTTTTTTTTTTAAAAAAAAAAACCCCTTTTTTTTTAAAAAACAACTAAATTAAAATAAGATTAAGAAAAAAAAACGTTAGAAAAAAAGACAGCAGGGTAGTGGAATGCCGAAAACAGATGTCAAGTAGTTAAATGATTTTACATTCAATTAAAATTTACGATAAAATTATAATAAATGGCAAATTTTTGGAAGATATTCTGTGACTGCTCTTTTGTAAAATCTGGCTATGCTTTAAAAATTTTCGCTGGTGTTGAAAGAGTTATCATAAAATGATAAACACTGATAAAATAAAATCTTTTATAGGCTTTAAACATTTTTTTTAAATGGATAACAGCAGATCAGCATCTAAATGGTAAGCTCGTCGTGCGAGGATGCCTGTTAAGCGAAATTAGTTTGTTTTGTATACCATTAGTTTTAAAAAGTAAGAGAGAAAGTGTTTGACCTTTTTTTGATGCGCCCTTTCGCTCTTTTTTATTTTTATTATCACAAAAGCACATGTCATGGGAAGACGAAATCAAAAAGTAGCATATTACTTTGATTGTTTGTCAATTTTACTTGTCAAGGCAGTCAGTTTTCTTTCTTTCTGAAGTCAGTTTTTATACATATACACATAAATCTTAACTAATTCTACAAGAGATTAGATTACTAACGTTTTAACGTAATCTTATTTTAAGTGTGAGATAAATATGGCAAGCTCATATAGCGAAATAAAGATACTATTGAAGGATGAGAGGTTAAATTGATGAAATTTCGGTTATTTCGTAATTATTTTCGTAAATGCAAAGGATAGGATGGAAAGTAAATAAAACTTGTCGATTTGTGAAAATATATTCGTTTCTTTGGTTGCTCTGATTTAGATATCTAAACCCTTTGATGTGTGTGTGGGGTGTGTGTGTGTGTGTTGGTGTGTGGGGTGTGTGTGTGTGTGTGTGTGTGTGTGTGTGTGGTGGTGTGTGTGTGTGTGTGTGTGAGAGAGAGAGAGAGAGAGAAAGAGAGATAGAGAGAGAGAGAAAGAGAGATAGAGAGAAGAGAGAGAGAGAGAGAGAGAGAGAGAGAGAGAGAGAGAGGAAAGAGGGGAGAGAGGAGAAAAGGAGAGAGAGAGAGAGAGATCTCTCTCTCTTCTCTTCTCTCTCTCTCTCTCTCTTTCTCTCTCTCTCTCTCTCTCTCTCTCTCCTCTCTTCTCTCTTCTCTCTCTCTCTATCTCTCTTTCTCTCTCTCTCTATCTCTCTTTCTCTCTCTCTCTTCTCTCTCACCCCCACACACACACACACACACACACACACACACACACACACACACCCCCACAACGACCACACACACACACACACACACACACACACACACACATCAAAGGATTTAGATATCTAAATCAGACAACCAAAAAAACGAATATAGTTTCACAAATCTGACAAGTTTATATTACTTTCCACCCTTTATCCTTTTTGCATTTACGAAAATAATTTACAATAACCGAAATTTCATCAGATTTAACCTCTCATCCTTCAATAGTATCTTTATTTCGCTATATGAGCTTGCCATATCATCATCACACTTAAAATAAGATTACGTTAAACGATTAGTAATCTAATCTCTTTGTAGAATTTAGTTAAGATTTATGTGTATATGTATAAAACGACTTCAGAAAGAAAGAAAACTGACTGGGCCCTTTTACAAGTAAAATTGCAAACAATCAAAATTTAAAATGCTACTTTTTGTATTTCGTCTTCCCATGACATGTGCTTTTGTGATAATAATAATAAAAAAGAGCGAAAGTTCGCATCAAAAATGGTCAAACACGTTTCTCTCTTACTTTTTAAAATAATGGTATCCCAAAACAAACTAATTCGCTTACAGTGCATTCCTCGCACCGACGGCTTACCATATGAGATGCTGATCTGCTGTTACCATAAAAAGAATGTTTAAAGCCCTATAGGATTTTATTTTATCTTTTTTTATCTTTTTTATGAAAACTCTTTCAACCCCAGGAAATTTAAAGCTATAGCCAATTTTTACAAAAAAGCATCACAAAAATATTTTCCAAAAATTTGTTTATTAAAATTTTATCGAAATTTTAAATTTGAATTTAAAAATTTGTAACCACTTAATCTGTTTTCGAGCTTCCCATCTCCATCTGTTTTTTTCTCTAAGCTTTTTTTCTTCTTAATCCTTATTTGATATTTTAGTCATGTTTTTTAAAAAACGACCAAAAAAAGGATGTGAAAAAATTATAAAAATAAATATTTGTTTTAAGCATTTTCGGATTATTTTTTGGGTAATGCTAGACAATTTTGATAATGGGGAGAAAAAAACTTTTACCTCGGGGTGGAGCTACTTTACACCAAACATGGTTATGGTATTTTTTGAATAATTCTTTCAATGTCATATGACTTTTTTCAATATATATATTCTTATTGACCAAAAGCGCCAAGCAGATAAGAGAAAATACTAGGGGCCAAAATAATGATAAGTGTAAGACCAAATTCTAAAAAGAAATTTTCTACTTATCTCTTTTTAAACTCTCCCCCTGTTAATATATGAATAACATTCTGACACAGATGTACCTCCAAGCAAGGGTGTCCCCCTTCTTTTTATCCTTTTTTTCAGTTGGTTCCTATAGTTTCTCTTCCCCATCTTTTTTTATATTGCATTATTACTTTAATTAATATGAACAATACATTTAACTGCAGGGAAAAATTATGAATTTTTAAACTCTGATATGGAAAAAATGACGGGGGTTTCAGAAAAAGTGCCTCCCCAAAACAAAAAAATTACATATTATAAAAAGGGGAAATGGAAAAATGAAGGAAAATAAAATTATTGAAATAAAAAGAATATGAACAAAAAAAAAAGAGAAATTTAAGATATAAAAACATTATTGTACAGTTGCAAAACTCAATATGAAGTTAACAGGAAAAAATTGGGTTAGAAAAGGAAAAACTAATGATGGACAAGCCCAAATTGAAACTTGCTATATGTTTATTGTGGGGAGACAAAAGGGTTAATAGAGACCAAACGGGTTTGAAATGTTATTATGGAGGGAAATAACTGCTTCAAAAGCACTCCGAAGATTTATTTTAGTGATCCCCTTTTTTCTTTTTTTGCTTTTCCCTTTGAAAATTGCATTGAATATGTGGGTTTCTGAAATTAAATTTTTACTTATTTACTGAAAAGGACCATTGTTGCGATTTATTTTTTGGCACTGTTTGAACTCCAAAAAACAACTGTTTTTTTTTTCTTCCTTTGTCTTTGTATTTAAAAACATAGAACTTCTGCTTGATTTAAAAATTGATATAAAAAAAAAGAATAGTACATTGTTCAGTGAAATTTCCCCAGTTATTTCTGTTTAAACCCAAAAAAAATGATCCTTGCTCTGGGGGGTTTAAATATTTTACATACCTTTCCCCTAATTCTCCTGTAGGTTTTCCCATATTGACTTTTGAGTTTTATTTCAGGGCACAAAAGCTGTGCATATACCAAAATAATAGAAAAAATAGAAATTCACAAAATTCTTTCACGGGGAAAAAAATGCACTTTTAAATGGGGACATCTAGGAGGGGGACTCTTTATCTCCCCCAGTGGAATCCCATTGTGAGCCTGGCGGGAAGAGCCCCAGCCCCGGGGAGGACACTATTTCTATCTCGGGTATGTTACAAAAAAATATCAAAAAAATTTTTAAAATTTAGACAACTATGCTGTTTTTTGTTTTTTGTTCTAAAAAGAGTTTTTAGAAACCCCACAGAAAAGGGAGCCACTCGGGGGAAACAGTCTTTTATAAAATGAAACAGCTAACAAATGAAAAATTTTGACCACAAAAAGGGCCCAAAAAACTAAAGGTTTTATGCAAATAAGATAATAACTTTGCACTTGTGGTGGGTGGGCTGAGCGGAGAGATGCCACTCAGGTCAAACTATTTCTCAATTTTGGTCCACATCAAAAAAGGGTTTGTTGAAGAAAAAACTGCAAGATATGAGACTGAAAGGGGAACTTGCCCCTTACCTGTAAGGTTCGAAGCTTCAGTCTCCCCCCGTTTTTGAATTTATTTCAAAAAGTAAAATTATTAAAACCAACAATAAACTCAGTACTTCTGAGGGGGGGAAAAACACATTTTAAAAAACATATAGTTTTTTTCTACCGGCACGACTACAACATTTTTTTAACACAAAAAAAGAAATAAAGTAAATCGCTTAAAAGTCATAAAAAAAGATCAACGTACATAATGTTTCCAATTTTTTTTTCTGTGACGCAAAAGTATGTCCAGTTCTTGGGGGAAAGGAGAGAAAGTATCAAGAATGTTTTCCTTTTTAAATGTGATGTTAGAGATTTTTTACCCTTTAACTTATGCACAAAGATAATATTTTTCGTTCATATGGTGTAGTCACTGTCCATCTTTCACTGGTAAAAAGGCCTTTTTAAAAAGTCACAAACACACATACCCTCATACTTTTTCAAACCTCTGGAAAATATAAGACAAATTACCTCTGCTTCCATTTCGAAATAAGGATTATTATTACCTCGAACCCTGGCAGGTAATCTAAAAAATCACATACAGTACGACTTTATAGTTTTTAGAGAAAGAATGCAAATGTACCCCAATTTTAAGTTTTTTCCCTTTTAGAACCCCACAGTTGATGCTTAAAAGAGGATGGCAAAACAGAGAATATTTTTTCAAAACTACACAAAGTAACAACAAAATAAATAGTCCCCATTGAATCAGGAAGCTGATGACCGAATGATAACTAAACCCTTCTCTTTTTCAGAAGTTAGAATTGATGCGAATGAGCAATGTTACCTGAGAATACTGAAATTTGGGGATGGGAAGGGGATCTTTTGGCATCTATTTTTCAGATGGGAAAAGGAAAAATACAGATATTGTTTATAAATAAAATCTCTGCTTTTTATGTGGTGGGTTTTTGGGGGATCTACTCAGCATTTCCATTAAGTACGAAAGTTGAAATGTTGGGACTACTGGGCCATAAAATAAACGGATTTTGTGTGCTACAAAAATGGGCCCAATTTAAGGGGGAAAAAAGAGATTTTGCCCCGAAAGAACTACAATTTGAAAAAAAAAGAAAGCCTTTTTTCCAACTAGAGTGGGACTAAAACCAAATAAATATGAAAAGGGAAAGAAGAAAGTAAATAACAAAAAAATAATGTTTTGCACACTAATATTTAAATCTTTAGGTAACATACCAGAGATGAGCTATTTTACCCCCACCTGATTTTTTAAATATACAGTTGAGATAGTTTTTGAACTTAGAGAAATTTGATTTCTTAAAGTACCCCACGTGAGACTTTTATAACTATAAGATCAAATATTCTAACATTGGTTTTGAATTTAATGTGTCTCCATAACTTAATTTTTAAAATTCTCAAATTTTTGTGGAAATACATTAAAGCAAAACCATCCACAAGTACTGCAACTACTGAAATTTTCTATCATCTGGAAATTAACAAAATCATTTTCCCTTTTTTAACAACATGGATTTAAATTTTAAAACATAAACTCTGCGGGTTCTACACAGGTCATTAACAATGGAGAAATATTCCGCAATACTGAGCTTGGTATTTTTTCAGTGTCTTCTTTTTAAAGGGGTTGGGGTTTAAATTTGAGAGATCTGGCCACCCCAGGTCTTTGGTATCAGACTTGTCTCGTATTTAGTCAACATTTTTCTGTTGAACTCTCAAATCTCTGGTTGAGGTATGTTTATGCAATACCTGAAAACCAAAACACATTTAGTAATCCACTTTATTTCAGTATAAAACTGTAAAAACAAAAGACAGGAATACAAAGTTGAATGACATATATGTGACAAGGGACACAAAACACCCTATTACATAATGGACTTCAAATTAAGTGTAGATGGATATAAACAAGTACACAAACAAAACCAAACAGACCATCTGAACATGCTATTCTAACCCTTTTATGCATTAAAAAACAGGCATCAAGAATTTAATCTTATTAAACACAAAAACATAAAATCAAGACATATTTGCATTGATGACAAGATTTTTTAACCACATATCTGTCTAAACTTTGGCCTGCAAATATCTTTTTTTATGTGTAACATTTTTTAAAAACATCCATATACAAATTTTCATTTCTCATATAATTTTTTTTAAAAAGTATACAAGATCATTAAAAAAAGTACGTTTTTAATTCAGATACAAACAACTTTCCACTGCATCTCTTTCCCGAATTAAAAGTATCATAATAAAAAATGTGATGAGAAGAGGGGAAAGGAGGGACGGAGGAAAATAGAAAGTGAGAAGAGAAAAATATCAAAATGACAAAAGAAAGAAAGAATGAGAGTAGATAAACTATGTTCATTTTGACAAATTAAAAGGTATGAATGGATCTTCATATGTGTGTTGTATGTGATTTTATGTGTAGTGTGTTTTGTGTGTGTGTGTGTGTGTGTGTGGTGTGTGTGTGTTGTGTGTGTGTGTGTGGGGTGTGTGTGTGTGTGTGTGTGCGTGGGGTGGTGTGGGCTGTGTGTGTGTGTGTGTGTGTGTGTGTGTGTTGTGTGTTGTGGTGTGTTGTGTGTGTGGTGTGCATATTGTGTTGTGTTGTGTTGTGTGTGTGTGTTGGTGTGTGTGTGTGTGCTGAGTGTGTGAGTGTGCGTGTGAGGTGTCTGAGTGTGTGAGTGTGTGCGGGGTGTGTGCGTGTGAGTGTGATTGTGCGGTGAGTGTGCGTGTGCGTGTGTGTGGTGTGTGTGCATGAGTGGTTTTTGAATGAGTGTGTGTGTGGGTTGCACTGAGTGTGTGTTGTGTCATTTGCATAAAATTTTCCTCTAAAGCTGCTGAAATTTTAGGTTGTGAGCTCTTCTAACTTTTCTGAAGCTTTATGAGCATTGACTGAAACAAGGATCAAACCCAAAAAACTTCCTTTTTCTATTTACTATTCTGATTACATATACATAATACATACTATATATATATAATATATATATATATATATATATATTATACTATATAATATAAAATTATATATATATATTATATATAAATAATTAAAAATAATATATTATGTATATATTTATTATATATATATATATATATTATAAAATAATATATTATATAATATATATTATATATATGTATAATATGTATAAAATTTTTATAGTATATATTATAGTATAATGTGTATAATGTGTTATATATTTTATATTATATATTTTATATATTTATAAATATATTTATATATATAAAATATATGTGTGTGTGTGTGTGTGTGTTGTGTGTGTGTGTGTGTGTGTGTGTGTTGTGTGGTGTGTGTGTGGTGTGTTGTGTTGTGTGTTGTGTTGTCTATATAAATATTATTATATTATATATTTTATTATATATATATATTATATATATAATATATTTTATAATTTTGTTGTATGTTTTATGTTGTATGTATAAATTTATGTATGTATGTAAATATGTATGTTGTATATATATGTATGTTGATTATTGTATGTATGTATATTCTCCATTTTGTATTATTTATATTGTCGTATGTATTTTATTTTTGTATGTTTTTTTTTATATATTATTTATTAATATATATATATTATAATTATATTATATATATTCATACATATATATACATACATACAGACATATTAATTATAATACATACATATATTAATATACATACATACATATATAACATACCACTTAAAATACAACATACATATATATACAAAATCATAAATACTACTACATTAATACTACATACAAATATACTCATACATACATATATTACATACATACAACTATACATACATAATACTCATTATATACATACATACATACATTAAAAATACATCATACTACTACAATATACATACATACATACATCCTACATACATATATATATATTTTTTATATATTAAAAAATTTTTATATAT
>NW_023645879.1:0-7905 GCF_015228065.2 Penaeus monodon
TTAATATTAAAATATTATATTATATATAATATAATATATAATATATATATATATATATATATATATTATGTATATAATTATTTTATTACAATATATTGTTTTAAAATTAATATAAAATATATATGACTATATATATACATATATATTATATATATATATATATATATTATATATATATTATATATATATGTATATATATTGTATTATTATTATATACATATATATATTATAAAATATTATATATATATATTATATTTTTATATATATATATATATATGAAAAGAGAAACAGCCCAGTAGAAAATGAAACTAAACCGTAACGTTTTCGAACTCTTAAACGAGTCCTCTATGATCATTTCATTTTATTCGTCTGAAGAGGAACTCGTGAAGAGTTCGAAACGTTACGGTTTAGTTTCATTTTCTACTGTGGCTGTTTCTCTTTTCATATATATATAAAATAATATATATATATTTTATATATATATATTATATATATTTTTCTAAGGCCGCGGTGGCCGAATGTCACGACGGCAATCTAAATTCGGGGGTTTGAGTCACCGACCGCCGCTTTGTTCTCTTGGGCAAGGAACTTCACCTTGATTGCCTACCTAGCCACTGGGTGGCCAAGCCAGCCCAAGTCAAGTGCTGGTCCCAAGCCCGATAAATAAAGAAATGATTACCTGAAAGGTAATACCGGGCACTCTCCGGGGAAAAGGAACTGGGACCCTACCACGTACTCACTCAAGAGCATCACAACATGAAAACTACAATTAAGTATCATGCTGTGACCACGGCGGCTCAGACTGAACCTACCGTTAAAATAAGATATATGTATATACACATATATATGAATATATATATATGAATTATATATATTTTGAAAAATTATATATAATATATATATATTATATATATATATATATATATTATATATATATATATGAACAAGGAATAGTTCATCAGGAATCTTGCTGAGGAGGTTGAATGAAGGCCATTTCTTGGTAATGACCTTCGCCCTGCTCTAAGCCCTGAAAACTGAACTCTAAGCCCTCCTCATAGATGACTGCAGTCCGATCAGCGGATGGACGGATCATCTCAGATCTGTTGGGGTTCGGAACTTTTGGGCTGAGTATTTTGAACATTTTGTACCAGTAGACCCTCCAACAGTTAGTTTGGTGCAAGCGATTCTTCTCATCCCTGTCCCGCACCCATCAATCATGAGGAACCTCCTACCCTAACAGAGGTTAGGAGGGTGATTTCCAAGCTGAAGAGTGGGAAAGCTGCAGGCATATGTGATGTCCCTGCTAAACTGCTAAATGCTGGGGGTGACCTATGGCTCGGGGCCTTTTTTACAGTCCTGACGCCATCTGGCAGTCTGGTACCAATTCCCCATGACCTGCTGAGGGTCATGGGGTTCAGGGAAGGGGAAAGGGATCGTTGGGACTGTAGCAACTACCGTGGCATTACATTGCTCAGCTACCAGGAAAGGTTCTGCCCACATTCTTCTAAAACAGATACGAACCACCTACTGAGGCATCAGAGCCCGGGAGCAGTCTGAATTTACTCCTGGCAAGTCCACGATAGCCCGGGTATACTAGCGCTTCGAGTATTGTTGTCGTGGTTGCTTGCAGCCTACATCGCCTCAAGAAGGCGTTTGACTCGGGACATCGGGAATCGCTATGGGGCATCCTGGGGGCTCAGGGAATTCTGACACAGATTATTGGCCTGATAGCAAGCCTCTATACTGGTACTGAAAGTGCTGTAAAGTATGGTGGGGTATGTCGAACTTCTTCCCTGTTAATTCAGGGTTGAGGCAAGGCTGCGTCCTTGCACCAACACTTTTCAACACCTGTATGGACTGGGTAAAGGGCAGAGCTACTAGGCAAAGTCAGTGTGGAGCAATACTAGGCAATATTAAGGTCCCCAGACCTTGACCCTTTGCCGACGATGTTTGCCATCCTATCTGAGTCCCTGAATCACTTGTGGCAGCTCTTGATGCATTTAGCAATGAGGCGAAGCCCCTAGGCCTAGAGGTCTCCTAACCAAAACCAGGATTCAGACTTTGGGGCCTGTTAGGGAAGCTATTCAGTCGATCCATGCTTGCGGCGAGGACGTTGAAGTCACAGAAGTTTACATACCTTGGTAGCGTAGTCCATATCTCTGGGTTGTCAGACCAAGAAGTCAGTAGACGGGTTGGGCTGGCAACAGGAGCCATGAACTCGATCAAAAAGAGCGTTTGGAGATGTCGTACCTATGAAGAGGACCAAGCTGTGTGTCTTTAAGGCCTTGATACTGACAGTTTTGCTCTATGGGAAACGAAGCCTGGACGCTATCCAGTGTCTTGGAGTCTCGCCTTCATGCCGTGTGTAACAAGTCCCGTCGCCGGAGCATGGGGGACAGGTGGCAGGACTGCATGTCCAACTGGCGGTTACACCGTGAGACTGGCATGGGACCTGTTACTTGCATAATCCGGGATCGCCAACTTAGGCTACATGGCCACCTAGTTCGTCTCCCTGTGGACGACCCTGCCCACCAGGTTGTCCCCTCTGCGAGACAACCCTGGGTGGAGGAGACCTTTGGGATGAAACCCAGGAGATCATGGCAATGGGCAGCTCGATGAGACCTGTTTGCGAGAATTAGGGATGGGCCGTGGTCTGCCTGGAACTCGCCTCGGGGATCCCCGTGGCTGGAAGCGAAGGGTGGATGCGGCCATGCGTACCCGTCGACGTTAGCCCTTGATGATGATAATGATATTATACATATTAATATATATATATATAATATATATATATATATGCATATACATATATATATATATTTTATTAATAGATAATATATATGAAAAAAAAAAAAAAAAAAAAAAAAAATATATACATATATACATACATGTGTTTTATATATAATATATATTTTATAATATATATATATATATTATATATATATATAAATATAATATACACACACAACAACACACACACATACACAAACATTTTATATATATATATCTATATATTTTATATATATATAATTAAAATATATATATATTCATATATACACACAAACCCCATAAACATAGACACACACACACACACACAAATAAATGTATATGTATGTCTATGTATATATATATTGTTACGCCGACCGCCTCGTCTCTCTGCCACCAACACAAGGCAGGCTAGGCAGACGGCGTGCTATCCACAGGGTCGTGAACACTGAATAGCTCCAAGAGGCACCGAGCACCACAGCGTCCAGAACACCACAAGGGAAACCCCAAAGTGGCGAGGAAAGGGCACGAAATAAACCACAAAATGACAGTCTTTCCTTTATTTACACAAGTTATTTACCCTTTACATTTTTCTATAGACACAATACAGGGGGAAACCAGCATGTCACACTGCAGATACAGCTTATAACAGGGCAAAACAAGTATATCAGGGCACAAGGGCACACACGAGGTCTTCACAGGAGCAGCACCCCAACTCCTCTCTCGGCTTGTTCCTCCGCTCCTCCGCTCACAGCCAGCTGCGTCATGTTTGCCCAGGTCCCTTCATGTTAACACATGCCCAGGTCATCCTTTTCATGTAACACATTTTCGCACAGAGACAAAGACCCACTGGTGTAGCAATATATATATATTATATACATATAATATATATATATATATATAAAATATATATATATTATATATATATAATATATATATATATACACAAACACACATAAACATAGACACACCAACAAAAACCAAATATATGTATATTGTGTGAGTATATATATACATACATACTACATACATATATTTTATATATACATATAAAATATATAATATATATATATATTATATATATATAATATATATAATATATATTATATTTTATATATATATATATATATTATATAATATATTTATTTTTATATTTTTATATATTAATATTTATATATATTTTATTATTTTAATATTTTAAATTTTTATCATATTATATTTTAATATTATATATTAATATTTATATATATATAATATATAAAATTATATATATATATTTTTAAAATATTTTTTAAATATATATATTATATTATTATATATATATAAAAATTTTTTATATATATTAAAATATATATATTATATATATATTATATATATTTAAAAATTATAATTTTAATTTTATAAAATATTATATAAATTTATATAATTTAAAAATTATATTATATATATTATTTTAAATTTTTATTAATTAAAAAATATATAATATATTGTATATAATTATATATAATTAAAATATATATTATATTATAATATATATAATTTTATAATATATATATATATTATTTTATAATATATATATTTAATTATATTATTATATTTATTATCTATATATATAATATATGTTTATTTTAATTTTTTATTTTTTTTATAAAAACCCTTAATATATTTTGTTTTTTTTTTTTATTTTTTTTTTTTTTATCTTTTATATTTTATAATTATATATATTTTTAAAAAATATATTTATATATATATATATATATATATATATATATATATTGCTACACCAGTGGGTCTTTGTCTCTGTGCGAAACATGTGTTACATGAAAAGGATGACCTGGGCATGTGTTAACATGAAGGGACCTGGGCAAACATGACGCAGCTGGCTGTGAGCGGAGGAGCGGAGGAACAAGCCGAGAGAGGAGTTGGGTGCTGCTCCTGTGAAGACCTCGTGTGTGCCCTTGTGACCTGATATACTTTGTGTTGCCCTGTTATAAGCTGTATCGTGCAGTGTGACATGCTGGTTTCCCCTGTATTGTGTCTATAAAAAAGTGTACGGGTAAAAACTTGTGTAAATAAAGGAAAGACTGTCTTTTGTGTTTATTTCGTGCCCTACCTCGCCACTTGGCGTTTCCCCTTGTGGTATTCTGGGACGCTGTGGTGCTCGGTGCCTCTTGGAGCTATTCAGTGTTCACGACCCTGTGGATAGCACGCCGTCTGCCTAGCCTGCCTTGTGTTGGTGGCAGAGAGACGAGGCGGTCGGCGTAACAATATATATATACATAGACATACATATACATTTATTTGTGTGTGTGTGTGTGTGTTTTTGTTGTGTGTGTATATATATATATATATATATATATTTTATATATATCTATATATTATTTTATTTATATATATATATATTATATTTTATTTTATATATATATATAATCTTTTTTTTTTTTTTTTTTTTTTTTCATATATATATATCTATATATAAAATATATATTTTTATGTTATGCATATATTATATATATATATATATATATATATTATATGTATAATTCATTATCATCATCAAGGGGGCTAACGTCGAGGGGTACGCATGGCCGCATCCACCCTTCGCTTCCAGCCACGGGGATCCCTCGAGCGAGTCTCCAGGCAGACCCAGGGCCCCATCCCTAATTCCTCGCAACAGGTCTCATCGGCTGCCCATGCCATGATCTCCTAGGTCATCCCAAAGGTCCTCCTCCACCCAGGGTTGTCTCGCAGAGAGACAACCTGGTGGGCGGGTCGTCCACAGGGAGACGACTAGGTGGCCATATAGCCTAAGTTGGCGATCCCGGTTTTATGCAAGTAACAGGTCCCAAGCCAGTCTCACAGTGTAACCGCCAGTTGGACATGCAGTCCTGCCAAATGTACCCCATGATCCGCGAAGGGACTTGTTACAAAAGGCATCAAGGCGAGACTCCAAGACACTGGATAGCGTCCAGCTTCGTTTCCATAGAGAAAAACTGTCAGTATCAGGCCTTAAAGACACACAGCTTGGTCCTTCTTCATAGGTACCGACATCTCCAACGCTCTTTGTTGATCGAGTTCATGGCTCCTTTTTGCCAGACCAATCCGTCTACTGACTTCTTGGTCTGACAACCCAGAGATATGGACTACGCTACCAAGGTATGTAAAACTTTCTGTGACTTCAACTCCTCGCCGCAAGCATGGATCGACTAAATAGCTTCCCCTAACAGGCCCCCAAAGTCCTGAATCCTGGCTTGGTTCAGGAGACCTCTAGGCCTAGGGCTTCGCCTCATTGCTAAATGCATCAAGACTGCCACAAGTGATTCCGGGGACTCAGATAGGATGGCAACATCGCCCGGCAAAGTCAAGGTCTGAGACCTTAATATTGCCTAGTATTGCTCCACACTGACTTTGCCTAGTAGCTCTGCCCTTACCCAGTCCATACAGGTGTTGAAAAGTGTTGGTGCAAGGACGCAGCCTTCCTCAACCCTGAATTAACAGGGAAGATGTTCGACATACCCCCACCATACTTTACAGCACTTTCAGTACCAGTATAGGGCTTGCTATCAGGCCAATAATCTGTGTCAGAATTCCCCTGAGCTCAGGATGCCCCATAGCGTTTCCCCGATGTACCGAGTAAAACGCCTTCTTGAGGTCGATGTAGGCTGCAAGCAACCCACGACAACATTACTCGAAGCGCTAGTTATACCGGCTATCGTGGACTTTCCAGGAGTAAATTCAGACTGCTCGGTCTCTGATGCCTCAGTAGGTGGTTCGTATCTGTTTCAGAAGAATGTGGGCAAGAACCTTGCCTGGTTTTGCTGAGCAATGTAATGCCCGGTATTGCTACAGTCCCAACGATCCCCTTTCCCCTTCCATGACCCCCCTGACCCCTCACAGGTCATGGGGAATGGTACCAGACTGCCCGATGGGAGTCAGGACTGTAAAAAGGCCCCGAGCCATAGTTCACCCCAGCATTTAGCATTCAGCAGGGACATCAAAATATGCCTGCAGCTTTCCCACTCTTCAGCTTGGAAATCACCATCCTAACCTCTGTTTTGGGTAGGAGGTTCCTCACTGATTGATGGGTTGCGGGACAGGCACTGAGAAACATCGCTTGCATCCAAACTAACTGTTGGAGGGTCTACCTGGTAGAACTGTTCAAAAAACTCAGCCCAACGTTCACGAACCCCAACATGATCTTAGATGATCCGTCCATCCGCTGATCGGACTGCATCATCTATGAGGAGGGCTTAGAGTTCAGTTTTCTCAGGGCTTAGTAGGCAGGGCGAAGGTCATTTACCCCAAAAAATGGCCTTCATTCAACCTCCTCAGCAAAATTCCTGATGAAATATTCCTTGTTCATATATATATATATATATATATATATATATATATATATATATATAAAAACACAAAAAAATATATATATATATTTTATTTTATATAATAAAATATATTCATATATATATATATGTGTATATACATATATCTTATTTTAACGGTTGTTCATGTCTGAGCCGCCGGGTCACAGCATGATACTTAATTGTAGTTTTCATGTTGTGATGCTCTTGGAGTTTAGTACGTGGTAGGGTCCCCAGTTCCTTTCCCGGAGAGTGCCGGGATTACCTTTCAGGTAATCTTCTCTCTATTTATCCGGGCTTGGGACCAGCACTTGACTTGGGGTGGCTTGGCCACCCAGTGGCTAGGTAGGCAATCAAGGTGAAGTTCCTTGCCCCAAAAGAAAAACGCGGGTCGGTGACTCAAACCCTCGAATTCAGATTGCCGTCGTGACATTCGGGCCCCCGCGGCCTTATATCATATTATATATATTTTATTATATATTATATATTATATATTATATATATATATGAAAAGGAACACCACAGAAAAATGAAAATAACCAACGTTTCGACTCTTCACGAGTTCCTTCAACGAAAAACTGAAAGGATCATAAGGAACTCGTGAAGAGTTTTGAAAAGTACGGTTATTCATTTCTACTGTGGCGTTTCTCTTTTCATATATATATATATATATATATATAATATATAATATATATATATATATATATATATAATATATATAATTTATATATCTTATATATATATAATATATATAATATATAGTATATTATAATATAGATTA
>NW_023645880.1:0-7905 GCF_015228065.2 Penaeus monodon
TTTAAAAAGAGGGAATAAATACAGGTCTGAAAAATGCAATTTCTGAATGCCTGAACAATTTTAAAAAAAATTTACAGTTTCTGTCTTAGAATGGAGTGCACTAAGTCAAATTACACGCGTACAGTGATTTCCCGCAGCAATAACTGAAGGAAGGGAAATTGTGAAGTAATTAAAAGGGGATTAAAAATTACCTTTTTACAATTGACGAAAATAGCAATCAGATATTTGGGACAGATTAAAATAGGGCAGGGGTCGGCAACCCTTTTTCCATTTAAAATTTTGCCTCTCAATTTATCCAGGTGGATAAAACAATATGCCTGGGGGCCGCAGGCGCCGCCCATGCCCCGGTTCTGTGTTAATCTGCGAACTTATATCGGTAAAAGACTGCTCTTCATTACACTTTTGGAAAATGAAATCTAATCTTTGTTCTGTTTTTATCTAATTGCGATGTTTGTGCTTCCAGTCCTTGTTGACGAATAAATTTGGTTCCTAGACTTTTTTCAATCTTCGGCTTAAAAATTCCTTCCTTAGTGCTAATGATAAGGTTTTATAAAAAAAAAAAATAGGATTGTGTCAAGTGGCACTAAAGCAACAAAAGCAGGCTCTACGCTGAGAAAATACCAAAAAAAGTGTCCACTAAAGAAATCACACAATCTATTTCTTAACGGGTTGGGCTTAATTACAAGGAAACGCTGGGTGCATAGTATGTTTGCTTCGGCTTTCGTCGCAAAGAATGGCGTGATTTTTTTTGTGACTGCGGATGGTTGGTTTTTATCAGTGAAAATTGATTTTCATGTTGATTGCTCTGAGCCTCAGTCCCTACGGAGGCCAAATAATCAAGGTGAAAGGGGGGGCACAGGGGAGAGGAGCACCACGTGGTGGGGGGGCCGGGGGCCCGGGCCTGCGTGCGGCTGGGGGGCGTGGGGTCTGGGGCGGCTGACTGGCTAGGGGGGTAAAGGGGGCGGGTGGAGGCCGTGGTGGCTCCGAGGGGTGGCGGAGTCCAGGGGGATGGGGGACTCCGTGCGCGGGACGTGGCGTGCTCGGGTCCGTATCTGACTGCAGGGAGTAACTCTTCACTTTCACTCCGGGGCCGCCCGCACGGCGCCCGCGACTGCCGCAACGCCCCTGGCTCTTTTTGGGGGGTGGGCACTAGGCTGATAGGGGCACGTCGGGGAAGGTTTCGGGGGGACGGGGCGTTTACTTAGGGCTAGGGGGTGAGGCCGTGATGGAAGGAGGGGATCTGGGCCGTCTGTCGGGCGCGGCGGGGCGGGTCGGGCAGGGGCCGGGGCTTTTGGGGTGCAGGGAATTTCCCCGGGGCCGGGGGGTGGAGGTTGGGGGGGTGGGGATGGGGGGGGCAGCGAAAAAGGGGGTGATAGTAAGGAAATAATAACGATTCGGCGACACGAGATGAGTAGGATCATAAAAAAATAAACACAAAAAAGAAGTTAATAACAAAAATGATGATAAAATAATATTAATGGTAAAGGTAAAATGAAATGATAAAAATAATAGAATTTTAATGGATTTAAAGATAATAACTAAGAATAATGAAATATAATGATAAACGTAATAAAAATAAAACAACAACAACAAAAACAACAATAACAATAACAATAATATAATAATGATAATAATAATAAAATATAAATATAATTATAATAATATAATAAAATAATGATAATAAAAGTAAAAATAATGATAATAATCTTAAAAAATATCAAAGAATGATTTACAAAAAATAATATGATGATAAAAAGATTTTAAAAATAACGTAATGTAATGATAAAAATTTTGATCATAATGGGATAATGATTACAACGTAATATTAAAGGGGATAAAAAATGTGACAAAAATAATTTTATGAAATAAAGATAATAATGATAAATAATAACAAAAACAGCAACAAAAACAAAAAATTTAATATAAAATAAAGATAATGTAATAAAATAATAAAATGAAATAAATAATAAAAAAATAAAAAATAATAATAATAATAAACCAACAACAACAAAAACAAAAATAATAGTAATAAAAATAATAATAATAACAACAACAACAATAATAAAAATAATAATAATAATTAATAATTAATAAATAATTATTATCTTTAATTTATTTTTTTATCTTATTTTATCATTTTATTAATTATTATTTTATTATTATTATTTTATTATTTTTATTTTATATTATTATTATTTTATTTTTATATTATAATTTTTTATCATCATTATTTTTATTATCATTTAATTTTTAATGATAACAACAATGATGATGAAATGAGATATGTGAGATGATGATGATGCGTGACGATGAGATGACGATGACGATACGATGACGAGACGATGGGGGATGACGATGACGTGACGATGAGATTTATGATGAGTGATGATGATTTATGATGATGATATGATGATGATGATGTGAGATATGATTTGGGGTGAAAATAGATGATGTGATAAAAATTTAAAAAGTAAAAATAAAAATAATAAAAATAAATAATAATAATAATAATAATAGTAATAAAAATAAGAGTAAAAATGATATGCAAAAAATAATAATAATAAAATATAATAATAATAAAATAATAAAATGATGATGATATGATTATGTGTTTGATGTGAGGATGAAAATGATGATGATATGATAAAAATAGTAATAGTAATAATAATAATAATAATAATATAATAATAAAAATAATAAAATAATAAGAAAGAATAATGAATAATAATAATTATAATAATAAAAATAATTAGATAATATAATAAAAATAATATAATGACAATAATAATAAATAATAATAAAATAATAAAAATATAATAAAAATTATTTTTAAAATTTTTTATTTTTATTATTTTTGTCATTATTTATTATTATTTTTATTATTTTTTTATTATTATTTTTTATTATTATTATTTTTTTTCTTTATTCTTATTTTTTATTATTATTATTATTATTATTTTTATTATTATTATTATTTTTATATTATTATATTTCATTTTTATATCTCATCATCATTTTCACATCATCCACATCATCACATCATCATCACATCACATCCATTATTATTTTTTTTTTATTATTATTATTATTTTATTTTTTTTTATCATTATTACTATTTTATTATTATTATTATTATTATTATTATTTTTATTTTATTTTATTATTTTTTATTTTTATTTTTATATTATATTACTATTTTTTTCATCATATCATCATTTTCATCTCATCACATCATATCATCATCATCATCTCATCATCACATCATCATCACATCATCATATCATCACACGTCATCGTCCATCGTCATCGTCATCGTATCGTCACCATCGTCATCTCATCGTCCCCTCGTCTCATCACTCATCATATCACTCCTTCATCATCATTGTTGTTTTTTTTTCATTATAATGATATGTATAATAATAATGATGTAATAAATATAATATAATAATAAAAAAATTAATAAATAAAATAATAATAATAATAATAATAATAATAATATAATAATAAAAATAAAAAATTTATAATAAAAATGATAATAATAATAATATTAAAGATAATAAATTTTTATATTTCATTATTTTTTTATTATTTTATTATTATTAATTGTTGTTGTTGTTGTTGTTGTTATTATTATTTTTATTATTTTTTTGTTGTTGTTTTGGATATTATTTATTATTTTATTTTTATTATTTTTATTATTATCATTATTATTATTTTTATTATCATTATCATTTTTATTTTATTATTATTTTTGTTGTTGTTGCTGTTTTTTTTATTACTATTTTCATTATTATATTTTTATCATAAAATTTTATTGTCAACATCTTTCATCACATTAATTTCTGTTTTAATCATTTCACCATTATGCATAATTTTATCATTATCATTTTGTTTTATTAAATCTTTTTTATCATCTTATTATTTTTTATTGTGAATATCATCATCATTGATATTTTTTAAGATTATTTCATTATTTTACTATTATTATCATTATTGTTATTATTATTATTATTAATTATTTCATTTTATCATTATTATTATTATTTTATTATTATTATTATTTTTATTTTTATTATTACTATTATTATTTTATTATTTCATTATTTTCATTATTGTTATTGTTATTGTTTTTGTTGTTGTTGTTGTTATTTTTTATTACATTTCATTATATTACATTATTCTTTTGGGTTTTTTTCTTAATACCATTAAATTACTATTTTTATTAATTATCATTTACCTTACCCTTAATATTTTATTATCATCATCTTTGTTTTTAAATTCATTTTTTGTTTTTTCTTTTGATTTCCCACTCATCATCATGTCGCCAGAACTCTTATATTTCCTTTACTATCCTCACCCCTTTTTGCGCCCTCCCGCCCACGCCCCACCTCCACTGCCCCGGGACCGGCATTCCCGCACGCCAAAGCACCGGCCCACTCCCGACCGCGACCCGCCGCGACCCACAGACGGGCCCAGCATCCCCTCCATTCCATCACGCGCCATCACCCCCTGCCCTAATAACGTTCCTGCCCTCCGCCAACCCCTTTCCCCACGTGCCCCCATCACCTAGTCGACCCACGCCCAAAAAGAGCCACGGGGTTGCGGCAGTCGCGGGCGCCGTGCGGGCGGTCCCCGGAGTGAAAGTGAAGAGTATGACTCCCTGCAGTCAGATACGGACACCGAGCACGCCACGTCCTCGCGCACGGAGTCCTCCATCCACCTGGACTCCGCCACCCTCGAGAGCCACCACACGGCGCTCCACCTGCCCTCAGACCCCCACGCTAGCCCACGCCGCACGCAGGCCGGCCGCCCAGACGCCCACGCCGCCCACGCCGCACGCAGGCCGGCCGCCAGGACCGTCCACCACAGTGAGTGCTCCTCTCCCGTCGTGCCCTTTGCACCTTGACTTCATCTTGGCCTCCGTATGGGCACTGCAGGCTCAGCAGCAATGCAACATGACATCAATTTTCACTGATAAAATCCATACCTGATCCAGCAGTCACAAAAGAAATCACAGCCATTCATTGTGCGACGAAAGCCGAAGCAAGCATACTTGATGCATCCTAGCGTTCCTTGTAAATTTAAGCCAATCCCTGTAAGAACTATGATTGTGTGATTTCTTTAGTGGACACATTTCTTTGGATATTTTCTCAGTCGTAGAGCCTGCATGTGTTTGCTTTAGCATGCCACTCTGACACAATCCATTTTTTTTATATAAAACCTACTCATTATCGCACTAAGGAAGGAATTTCAAGCCGAAGATTGAAAAAAAGTCTAGGAAAGCCTAAATTATTCGTCAACACAGGACTGGAAGCACATAACATACGCAATTAGTAAAAACAGAACAATGATTTAGATTTCATTTTCCAATAAGTGTAATGAGATGCAGTCTTGTACCTGATATAATGTTCGCAGATTAACAATCAGAACCCGGACATGGGTCGGCACCTGCGGCCTCCAGGCATATCTTGTTTCATCCAGCCTGTCGATAAGATTGAGAGGCAAACTTTAATGGAACAAGGTTGCCGACCCCTGCCCTATTATAATCTGTCCAACTATCTGATCTGCTATTTCGTCAATTCGTAAGAAGCGTAATTGTACTCCTCATTTATAATCTACTTCACAATTTCCGTATCTCTTCAGTTATTGCTGCGGAAATCATGTACGCGTGTAATTAGACTTAGTGCACTCCCTTCATAAGACAGTAAACTGTAAATGTTTTAAAATTGTTCAGGCATCTCAGAATTGCATTTACAGACACTGTATTCATTCTCCTCTTGTTAAGAACAACCGTAACCGTCATCTTTCCAGACCTGATCTACCACGCCCCCGAGTCCAGCACGTCAACGGACCCTCGCCCATCCTGGAGCGGAAGTCGTTCCCCCGCAAGAGCGAGGGGAAAAAGCTGGGTCGCGGCGGGGCCTTCCAGGGGCGCGGCCTCAGCAAGATGGGGCCAGCATTAGAGGCGGCACCCAGGAGACCTCGCTTTCCTTCCCGAAGGCTGGCCACGCCTCCGACTCTAAGAGCTCGGACGACGGCAAGTAACGGTTTTCGCACGGCAGAAAAATCCGCCCGTGGGATTCTCCAGCAGCCACAACGAGCTTTCGGAGGCGGATTTTGCGACCTGGAGATGAGGCGGAGGAACAAGGAGGCCGAGGCCGCTTCGTACGTGGGGCACTCAAGGTCGCAGTTCAGGTCTTACGTGTCCGGCAAAGAGAAGGACTACAGCATCAGGGTGTGATAGGTATGGCAAGGACAACATGCACTTCATATATCTCATAAAAATAGTTCTATGAACATATGAACTGACCAGAATACGTGTTTTAGAATCAACGTCTCCAGTGTGTTTATTTTAAACATTGTGTAAATGTGTAAATCTGTTTAGACATGAGATTAAACTCTATGTTTCTCTGTAAAGGGGCTGAAATGATTGCTAAGTCATAATCTGTCTGGTGGAGATATCAGAGTTTTATTAGAGATGCTTTGTCAATATTTTTATCTTCACTGAATCTACAACGAGAATATGGTTTATTATCTTTCTGATAAATAATGAGAAATTTATCTGTTGATTAAACGGTTATGAATAATGTTTAAGCGTCTTTTTTATGAGTGACAATAGTCTTAAAAGTCTTTTCTAAACAAATTAGGGGAAGAATATATCTATTTCGCTTACAAATAATTCAAACCACAGGGGACCGTTCATACATTATGGATACATCACCCGTTTATATTTATTTTCATGGGGAGTACTGTATAAACACATCAAACAGGATTCTTTTTTAGAGCAACTTGTCATGCAGCAATTTTCTGGACGAGGTAATCAATTTCCATATTACTTTTACGGTGAGGTGTGCCATTATTTTGTTTCTTTGTCTAATCAAACCGGACGCCATATTTTATAAGCCCAGTATGTTTGAAAAATAAAATCTAAGGTTTCTTTCCGTATGAGGGTGAGGCTTCACAGTGGGAGGGAGGAATCTTTAGCGACGTGCTCAAATTCTCCGCCAAATCACCGTTCTAAACCCTTTCTACAAGAAAGTCGGCTATGTTTTTTACTGGGTCTGAATGTGCCCTCATAGACGTGGTGCCAACATTTATCAATGAGTGTCTTTAGATACTAAAATCGTTGTTGAATGGAACCTTTATATGGGCTGCTTTTTCTGTTATTTGTAAATGTGACTGAATTAGATGGAATATTAAACTTTTATTTGACTGAAATTATTCAGAAAGTGTACATAATCTTTCCACATGTTCACTTGTAATGTAAATGAACACTTTACATTGCAGGGTTTTTGGGACGAGACTGTGTGTTATGCGCAGTAGTCTCGTCCCAAGATAGTAGCAACGTTATCTTGATAGGGATTTTTAAGGGCTGCTTGTTTTCTAGGACTAAAACTAAAACCGTTCTCAAATTTTGTGGTTAAACTTCGCAGAAAAATTTGCTGTGTTCCCGATTAAAATCATCCAAACCCTTACTCGTAAGAGCTCATGGTCCCGCAGCCAGTTCGATGTTTCTGTGATACTGCAAGATCCCTTTTACAAACTATACTATTTTGCAATATAGTAAATATACAGGGGGAACTCCTAAACGCGATTGTTCAGTGATATGAACTACCAGCTCCACGAAAAGTAAACACTATATTTCTCCAGTTCTTCGATACAGTTCTCTTTTATTCCAAACTATACGTTGCCACTACAGTCCAAAACAAACCAACATTACTCCCAACTTCCAATTGCATGTAATCTTCATTTGCCACTGCATGGAGTTGTGATCATGTGCAAAGTTTATCAGTGTAAATCTGACATTTTGATATAATATCAATATAATAAATTTGTTAAAAAAAAATTTACTTTATTACCAAACTTTTAAAAGAAAAGTTTATGGAAGATATATTTGCAACAAAG
>NW_023645881.1:0-7905 GCF_015228065.2 Penaeus monodon
GATAAAAACAGGTACAAATATATGCATACTTTTCATTATATATATATATATATATATATATATATATATATATATATATACATAACATAATATGTGTGTGCCCTATATATACATATAAAAATATATATATTAACATATATATACATATAAAAATATATATATATATATATATATATATATATATATATATATAAAATTATATATTGTGTGTACATTAATACCTATACAAAATTGTGTAATTATATTGTGTCATGTATATGTAAATAGATATGCCTGTTCAAATGTACATATTATGTATGTATTATGCAGATATATGTATGCGTACATTGGGTATACACGAAATGTAAATAAGCGTTATATATATATAATATATGTTTGTGGGAGTCTATGTTTTGTCTGTACAAGTACTCCATAACAGAAATGGAATAAAAATAGCCAAAATCAAAATAATAACCGGAAGTCTTAAGGAGCTATATATTTTCATTATATATATATATATTAATATATATATATATATATATATTAATATATATATATATATATAATATATATATATATTATATATTAATATATATATATATAATGAAAATAATATAGCTCCTTAAGACTTCCGGTTATTTATTTTGATTTTGGCTATTTTTATTCCATTTCTGTTATGGAGGTATTTGTACGACAATACATAGACTCACACAAACATATATTATATATATATAACGCTTATTTACATTCGTGTATACCCAATGTACGCATACTATATTCATGCATACATACATACATAATATGTACATTTGAACAGGCATATCTATTTACATATACTTTGACACAATATAATTACACAATTTTGTATAGGTATTAATGTACACACAATTTTATATATATATATATATATATATATATATATATAATATATATATATATATATATAGACACACACATATATATGTATATACATAAAAAACATATATATATATATATATATATATATATATATATAATGAACGTATGCATATATTTGTACCTGTTATCTGTATATCTATTAATCTCTCACTATATATATATATTTATATATAAATATAAATAGGGAAATTTATATGTATAGTATAGTATGTATCTATATTTATGTTTATGCATACACACACATGTACATATACATATATATGTGTATATGTATATACATGTATATGTGTATGATATATTTATATGTATGTATGTTGCATGCATTCATATATGCGCGTGTACACACACACCACACATATATGTATGTGTGTATGTGTCTCATGTTTATTGAATTGCTGTATTTATCTAGTATCTAGAACAACTTCTTCATAAAAAAACGCGTATATGTGATATGAAAAATGTAAGGTGACAATAATCTAATGCTTATGAATGCCAAAAGAGGGAAAAGAAAGCTTAAGAAGAGGGGAAAAGGAAGAAAGGGAAAGGGAGGAGGGGGATGGCCAGTCAAGAATTAGCAATGTTTAACAGGGTTTAGGTGGGTTGTTAATCCCTGTCGTTGTTTTACGGGAAATGATCGCCACATTTAGGGGAAAGGATGAGGTAGGAAAAGGAGAAGGGAGGGTGCAAGGAGAAGGGGAGAGAAAAGGAGAAGGGAGGTTTTGGGAAAGGGGAAGGGTGGAGAGAAAAGGAGGGGGGGAGAAAAAAGGGTTTTGGGCGGAGGAGGAGATGGGTGGGGAAAGAGGGGGGTAGAGGGAAAGAAGGAGGATAGGGAAAAGAGGGAAAAGAGGAAAGGATCAAGAGGGATGAGGAAGCAGAAGTGAGAGGATATTAGGGTGAGGGTAGTGGATAGTAAGAGATGAAGAGGGGAAAAGGAAGGTAGGGTCTGGAGGGAAAAAGGTGAGGGGAATGGTATGGAGGTGGGAGAAGAGGGAAAAAGAGATGCCGTAGTGAGAAAAAAGGGAAAAGGGAAAGAGGAACAGGAGGGGGTAAAAATGGGGGGGGAGGAGGGGGGGGAAGAGAGAGAATGGGAGAGTGTGTATTATCAAAGGCTTTGGGACCCGTGCAAGAGAATTAGTGTAGCAGAAAGAATGGTCATTGATTGTCAGTGTCGAAGGGAGAAACGTCCCCTCTATCTCCCTCCAGTCTCCCCACCCTTCTTCCCTCCCTTAACTCCCTGCCCTCCCTCCTCTCCCCCCCTCTCCCCCCTCTCCCTCATGGGCGCATTGAGAGCTGGCTAAGTAGTTGGCCAATATGAGCTCCATTGATGCTATTGAGGTATTCTCCTCCATGAATTTTTCAGCCGCGGCGTATATGGATTCAGATCGGCTGGATTTCGAAGCACATTGTCAGCCGCGGATTTGGGCAATATTTCTAAAAGTTAAAACGTGTATTTTGATGGTAGCCAAATGCGTGAGTTCATCCGCAAGGATTTTGATCTTTTGCCCCGAATAATGTTCGAGCTTGCCATATTGTCTGGGTCCGAATTCATGGCGAGTGGCTTGGGTTAGCTTTTTAGATCCTCCTCTTTATGTCCGTTTTTTTATCTACTTTTGTGGACATTTTCGTGTTATTTCCACTGTCCCTCATCGTTGAGTCATGTTGCTTAGTCAGTTATCAGGTAAAAGCATAAAATGGACAGATGGCATCGATGTAATGTCATAGTGTGTATAGGCTACACGCTCGCAAGCACACACACATACCAACACAAACACACACGCATGCATGCACACACACGCACACACATGTGTGTATTTGTGCATATTTATATATATATATATATATATATATATATATATATATATATATATAGCATATATAGGTATATGTATATATTTATATTTTTATATGTATATACGCATGCATAAATGTGTATACGTGTATCTTTTCTCTGTGTGTGTAGAGCTACGTGTATCTTTCTGCCCTGTGCGTATGTAATCGTTTGTGCTTATACCCAAACATGTGTGTTTATCTATGAGAACACGAAGTATGTTACTAGTAGTGGAAGATCTAGAAAAAATGGGGGGGTCTGCTTTTTGAAGGGAGTCACTGACTCATAATGAATATGATAGTGAAAATGGTAAAGATACTGACACTATTATCTACGTCGCTGCTACTACTACCAGTGATGGTATCACATTCATAGTATCATCATTCTTATTACTATTATTGTTTTCATCAATAGCTTGTTTTGAATCGATATTTTGATTAAATATATTAGCTGATTATACTAAAATCTTTCTCGCAGAATTGAATGATTCCTTCAATAGATCTCCCTCTGCGATTACCTTCTGTCGGCTCTAACACAGTATACGGAACGGATGCTTTTCTAAATCGATGTATTTTTTTCCGCGTTTCTATTTTCTGTAAGCATGTTTTGCTTCCATGTATTTGTCGCTTTCCAACTATTTTGTTAAATTATTACAAGATAGGTATATTGTTGATTCAACGAAAGTCATCTATTTAATTTAAAGAAATGGCAGTAGGAGTAAAAGTGTTTGTTGATCTTCTTTGAAGTCAGATACTTTGGAAGAGTAATTTTCGTTGAATGTGTTAGCAGAGGAAATGTGAAAAGATTAGTTGCGAAAAATGTTGTATTGTTATATTTGTATTTTGTTTGAATATTACACTTACGTTTTGTATGTACCTTATATTCGATTGTTCTGCTTTATCTATTTTCATTTGCATTTGTATTTCAATTGTATTCAGTTACCTGATATGTCTGTCGTAAGTCAGTTACTGCATTTGTGTTTTTGTATGCTTCATTACGTCTGGAATGAACCATTATATGATATACTGACTTACAGGGATGTATTGTCCTATAGTCTCTTTAGGTTCTCCATACTCATTTATGAATTCGAGATCATATATCAAAATGTGATGCCTACAATACAAGAGCTTGTTCAGTATCAAGGATTCATGGGAGAGGTAAATTGGGTGTACAGGAGGAAAAGGGATACATACAAAAATGTACTGGACTACAAGTAATATACAGTTAAACGCGCACAAACCTGTAAAGAGATATTCCTCCCACCCTATTTGGTAAATCCATGCACGCTTCAGAGAACTCATTACTTCGTGTATAGCAAGCATCACCTCCAACTTCCCTCCCCCACTAAAAAGATATCCTGTAGGCTTACCCAAACCCCTCACCCCCTACGTTCATCTCACATTGGCCAGGTTTGATATTTATCCAGGATTCCGTCATTTCCTGGACGGATCCTTCATAATGACTGGACCGCTATCTTCCTATCGCAAACCCGCTCATTCTCTCTCTCTCTTACACACACATACTAGCGCTTGTGTCCCTATTTGGAGCTTCGATACATTCCTGGTACGAGGAAGGAGATGGAAAGAGAAAGAGTAAGGGAATGAGTGAGAGAGAGAATGAGAAAGAAAGAATGAAAAAAGAAAGAGGGGGGGGGGGATGAGGGAAGAAACACAAGAAAAAAACAATAATTAGAATATACGACAAGAGGATAGAGAAACAGTGAGAGACCCAGACAGCGCTGAGATGCCTGAGTGAGGCCAGTAATAAGAAGCAGCCATCGCCGTCCGCTTCATTTAAGTCAGAGAATAGCGGATGTGGCCGAGTCTAAGGCGCCGATGACAACACCTTTATGGCGAAGAGAGATGTGGAGGCGCGGAAGTTCCTTTGTACTATATATGGGGTATGAGGGGAACCTTTACAGTGTGGGCGGTGCGTGAAGGGCCCTTTGCTTTATTGAGGGGAGAGAGAAGTTAACGATACTACAATGTTAAATTAGTAATTGAAATGTATGACATGAACTTTCTATTTTTTCTTACTTTCTTCGAATTTGTACATTTTTAATTATTCATTTCATTTCCATTCTTTTACACTTATGTGGGCCCTTTTAATAAGATCATCAACGGTTGATATTAATTTATCACGAGTATTTTTATAGATCATATGACTTTTTTTTCATTTTGCATGTGTTCTTTAAGTATGACAAGCTTTTTTTTTTTTTTTGTTTCCTCCCCCT
Source organism: Penaeus monodon (assembly GCF_015228065.2). Lineage (NCBI taxonomy): Eukaryota > Metazoa > Arthropoda > Malacostraca > Decapoda > Penaeidae > Penaeus > Penaeus monodon. Next base: position 4,959 of record NW_023645881.1, read on the forward strand.
TTGCAGCTTTCCCCCTCTTCGAATTTTGCAAAATATTTAAATAACAGAGTCCTTTTTGAATTCCAGTAACTATCTTACTTAAAAAAATACATTTCAAACCCATAATTCAACTCTGAACGACTCGTATGAGATTTAAACACCCCAAAAGTTGGTTTCTAAAACCCACACAGAGGGTTTTAAAATAAACATATTCTATGCGTTACTTTTTTTGCATTGCGACGTTTTATTTAGGGAGAAACAAAAAAGTCCAATGTGTGTGTTTGTGTGTATTTGCGAAAGTTACCAGGGGCGGTTTGTAGAGCAGACGACGTGACTATGTCGCATATTCTGTATCTTTTAGCCATCTACATCACCACAAATTTTTAAAAGCATTTTGTGTTTTTCCCCTATATGGATATATATATGTATAATATACAATATACTTTTTATAATATATGTTGTATTTATTCTTGGTGTCTGTGTATTTTTGAATTTATGAATTTAAAATATACACATAATATATATTAATAAATAATTTTAAAATAATAATATAATATGTAATTTAATAATGTAATATATATATATATGTATAATTCTATACACTGTATATATATAAACAATATACATATAGAGAGTGTGTATATATATAAATGAAAGTTACCACCATACATCACATTATTCGTGTGTAAAAATACATATACATATCACATAGTGTATGAATATACACAATATAATTATATAATGCATATATATGTATAATTTTACATACATATATTCGAAGACTTTTTTAAAAAGAAAAATTAGTATAATATCTATAATATTGCGCTTTTTCTATAATAAATATATATATTTTTTTATTATATTATTTAATATATTTAATTTCATACGTGTATTTAAAACACTTTGTGTCTGGGTTTAGTTTTGCTTCTCGTATATAATATTATATAATATATATATATATATATAAATAATATATACATATAATATTATATATTACGTATGTAATATATATATATATATTATATATATATATATATATTATTTATATATATATACGTTATTACACGACACATACATATTCCATTTATCTATGTTTGCTGAAGAGAAAAAGATCAGTGTTCCTATGTCCTCTTTAAAAATTCCTTAATTCTTCTCATTATTTTTTTTTCTTTACTAATCATCACCACCTATCTCGTCCACACATTTTCACTTTAAAAAGTCCACTCCTTTTTTCCATTCCTTTCCACCCCATTCATCTTGAACTCCCTCTTGCACGTTCCTCCATATTCGCCTTGCCATCCGTCTCCGCCATCGCCCCAAAAGCTACCCGAGGAACAGAATTTCCAACCCAGTAAAACGTTACATTTATAGCAACAAAGGACAGGGGCGGTCGCTCCAGCCCCTCGACCCCCCTCCTGATCCCACTCCCTCCCTTTCCAAAGGTTCCTTCCAAGTCTTCTCTCTTCCTCTTCCTTTTTTTTTTCTTCTTTCCTTCTCCCTCACGCGGCGACGTTTCGACATCAGCATCAGGTCGACGACACATTAAGGCCTTTCTTCATTCGCGGGTTATCGACCTTGCAGCGGCGTGAAATATTTCCGTCTCTTCTCGGGTTGTGCCATTTCTGGTAGTCCTATATCATGCTGTAAAAAGAGAAATAAAAAGAGAAAGAATATATAACTTGTGCACGGACACAATGCTTTTGTACGTATGATTACAAATAACATACAGACATCTATGTCGTTCTGTCTGTCTCCCTATCTATCCATTTATTTTTCTATCTATATCCATATATACTTTATGAATATGCATATAAATATACAAGATATCCATCTGATAGAGTAAATATACAAATCAAATCCAGCCGCAAACTTGAATAAGTTTTGTTAAAATGAAATTGAAGATATATCATGTCCACATGATTTGGTCAGATTCCTCTCCTGTTACAAAGGACTTCTTTCGTGTAGCAATGCAGATGGAAAGATAGTGACAAGTTGACCTTCAGTTCTTACTGCATGCAATTTTCTTTCCACAAGTCAGTTCTTGATTATGATATCTGCTTCCCTAGCTTGTAGAATGAGCTATTGCAAGAAAGATGAAGGATGGATTAAGCTATTGCGGAGAAAGACTACCACTGTAAACCATGTAAGCTAGTAAACAAATTGTAAATAAAGATGGAGAAGTATACTGTAAATAAAGATTTTGAGATTAAACGATTGTAAATAAAGATAGCTAAGTTACTATCAATAAAGATGGAAATGAAATAAACCTTGAGCTTTATTTACATTAACTGGTAAATCTAATGTAAATAAAGATGGAAATGGTGTAGTTTATCGTAAAATATGTAAGATAGAGCGAGGTACTATAATAAAGATGCAGGCTTGAATAAGCTATCGTAAGAAACATGCAGATGGAGTAAACTACTGTAAATAAGCAGTAAAATATAGCAAACTACTGCAAATGATGCAAGCAAGATTCTCCTAACAAAAAAATGTGATAGAGATAATTTTCTAAGGAGGAAATGGGCAGAAATTACATCAGGATTTTATATATGCTCACGAAGAAGTCTAAAGGTTTAGAAAGGAAGCGAAGTGAAGAGAAAGGTTGAGAGATGAAGCTCCGCATTCATAGAGAGGAAGTAGTTGAAATGCATGAAATTTGTTCATATACAGAGGCTGCTTAGTCACCAAGTAGTCGATCACAAGTCCAACCCATCTTACTTTAATATTTTCCTTGATTTTAGGAGTTATTTTTATTGCTATTTTCCATAACATACAAATCATGAGTATATGATATCACTTTCAAAAATCCCCAAAATTCTACTATAGTAAAATCATGTGAAGTCACGTAGGACCTACTGACTTCTTGGTGGCTGAGTACTTGTGGATCCATCTTTTGTTCGTACGCCTGTTCTTGATGCAAAAAATACTGTCAAATACGGAAAACGAAACTAGAGGTGGATACTCGCCT
>NW_023645882.1:0-5000 GCF_015228065.2 Penaeus monodon
TAATAATAAAAATTTAAAAAAATAAAATAAATATAATAATGATAATTATGATAATAATAATAATGATAAAATGTAATAATGATGATAAAAAAAATAATAATAAAAAAAATAATAATCATTAAAATGGATAAAATAATATAATAATAAAAATAATAATAATAATAATAATAAAATAAAAATAATAATAATAATAACAAAAAAACAACACAACCTCAACAAAAATAAAAATAATAATAATAATAATAAATAATAATAAATAATAATAAAAATAATAATAAAATATGAAATTATGTAAAAAAATAATGATAAAAAGATAATAATGAGATAATAAAAATTTAGAAATAATTTAATGATGAAAAAAAATCAAAAACAATGCCGTAAAATCAGCCAGTCAATTAATAAAAACCTCTATTCGAATCAACATTGAAGGCGTAAACTTTTTATCGTAAACTTCCCAAATGTTATGAAAATATGCTTTTTTTCTTTTTCTCTAGTAAAGGATCCGGGCTTTGTAGGGGGTCGCATCGAACGAGAGAAAAATTTTTTTCAGTAAAAAAAAAAAAATCTTGTTTCGTTACTTTTTATAATAAATAATTGCTTGTTATTATTTCCATATATCATATTAGGGCACCCCACACACACACACACACACACACCCAAACACACACCACACACACCAACACACACAAACACACACAAAACCCCAAAAAAACACACAACAACACAACGACAAGCACACACCAACACACAAAAAACACACACCACCCAACACAAACAAACAACACACAACCACACACCACACACAAACCCCACACACACACACACAATTAAGCACCTGTGTGTGTGTGTGCTTAAAAATGACTATCACCGAAACACAATAGAAAATTCACTGCGCATCATAAAATTCCGATGAAATATATCATTCCCCTGGAGTCACTTACAGATTTTGAAAACTGAACAACATGCGATTTGGGAATTTTAAATAATAATTTGAAAAAGTTCTGTATATGATGTCTGTAAATTTTTAGTCAACATGCCTCTTTTTCCACTTTTTATCATCTATTTTCCCTTTACTAATGTCACGTAATAAAAATTTTGGGCATCGTATAAACAACCTTTCCAGATGTTTAATTTACTTAATACTGCAATATGGAGGCTGGTCAGCTGCATATTTTCCCTTTTACAGGCGAGGGCGAGGTTTGGGGCTTTAGTGCACAGTATAATGAGGGAGGATATAATAAAGTTTTACGAGCTGAATCTTTAAATCCCTGCTGTGTTTTGTTTCATTGCTTTAAATTTATGCATATACTTCAGGGTTTTTCCTTTTGCCATTATTTTTTACTTTTTTATCATTCTAGGGGAGGGGATATTAGGTACATTTAAAAATTTTAAAAAAAAAAAAATAAAATTAAAAATAATAAAAATAAAAATAATAATAAAAATAAAAATTTAATAATAATAATAAATAATAATAATAATTAATAATAATAAAAACTATACATACAGTACTTAAATACACACATCCTTTCTACAAAACCCCCCTTTTATGTTTTTCTCTGCGTTTATGATAAAATTATATATAATTATATAATATAATTATATATTTTATATAAATATAATAAATATATTTATATATATGATAAAATATATATATATAATATAATATATATATTTATTTTATTATTTATTTTTTTTTTTTTTTTTTTTTAAGTTCCCCCCCACAAAATGTAAAAAATAAAAAATTTAAAAAAAATTAAAATACATCAACATAATAATCCATACATAATACGCACACAACACACACAAAACCCCACATATATAATATGTGTGTGTGTGTGGTGTTTTTTTGCACGAAAAAAAAACAGGGTCAGCTGCGGGGTTATTTTCCCTGTACAAAAAGTAGGGCATACATCACTGCCTCCCGTCAAAACCCTCAATTTTTTGCGATCGCGGGTTGGAGGTCGCAGGGATGGCCGTAAAAGGGTTCGTTCCCGGTGCGTACTAATGGTTTTAGGGCGATGACATCTGGGGGAAAAGAGGAAGGGCCCAAAGGGGAGTGCTGGACGTTTGATCTAAAATATAGAGGCTTAACAAAGGCGATGTACAGATACGGGGAGAGAACTGTGGGCCGGGTCTTTTTTTACTTTTATCCCCACACACACTCATAAAACCCAACCCAAAAACCAAGGGACACAGCACACAATCAGACCACAGACACCACCCCGAAAAGATACCCTGAGACACACAGGCACATACACACACACTCAAAACACAGGCACACACCTCGGATCCAGCACAGATGTCAAAACACACCGCCCCCCAAAAACATACATACATATTTTCACCCCCACACACACACACACACCACACCCACACAACACACACACACATATATTAATATATTATATATTATTTATATATAATATATATAATATATATATATATTTGTGTGTGTGTTATATTATATATAATAATATATAATATATTATAAATATATTATATTTTAATATATTAAAAATTATATATATATATATAGTATATATATATATATATATTATATATATATATATATATAGAGATAGAGAGAGGAGAGAGAGAAGGAGAGAGAGAGAGAGAGAGAGAGAAAAGGGGAGGGGGAGGGAGGAGGGGGAGAAGAGAGAGAGGAGAGAGAGAGGAGAGAGATTAATATATAATAGTTTGATAGGGAGAAGATAGAGAAGAGAGAGGGACAGGAGAGGGTGGGGCCCCCGGGCCCCCTTCCTTTCAACTGCCCCCGGTAGTGTTGGCCGGGTAAAGTCCCCTACACCAACTGCATTTTGGACAAATTTGATATACTTACAACAAAAACCCACACAACACACACACACACACACACACACCCACACACACGCGCGCGCGCGCGCGCGCGACACACACAAAATAATACATGTATTTTATGTTTTGGGGTGTGGCGTATATGTGTGATAGTATTATGATATATATATATATTATATATATATTATGTATTATATATTTTTATAAATATATACATAATATTTATGTAAAACACACACACAAACAAAAACATATATATAGTATATATACTAATATTTTTATACTACATACAACACACAAGTTTTTGTGTGTTTTTCATGTATATCTACACATATACTTATACACAGGCTGTACATGTATTTACAGACATTTTAATTGATGTAAAAAAGGGGCACAAAAGGGAAGGGAAAGTCTTTTTGGAAAAGAGAAAAAAAGATTTTTTAGCACAAGGCACTTTGGGTTTCCCTGAATGTCCAACTGACGGCGGGGAATGCTCCCCCCCTGCACAAAGGGAAGGGCGGCTCTCAGCGGGGAAAATTTAATTTGATATTAAAATTTTTACTGTCAAGAACGACTTTTTTTTCAGCTCTGGGATACCATGCTCCCGATTCTTAAACAGGGTTATTAGTTTGCAAATGAGGAATAAGTTCTATTCAGAGATTTATCGCTTCCAAAATCTGGGAGTCAAATACACTCAAGGATTTTGCAAATAAAATTGAAAAACAACATGATTGTTGATAGCTGCAATAATTTTTCCCTAGCTGACATTCAGGGTTTCCCATACTTTTTCTGTTTAAAAGATAATTCCAGTTTTCGTTTTGTTATTATAGCTCCCCCGTTCCTTTTTTGACGTACATTACTGTTTCTTTCAGAAGACAGGAAGGGGAAAAAAAAAATACTGAGGAAACGTGAGGAAAAAAAATCCCACATATTTGCATTTTGAAAAAGCCGTTTCGCTCCCTAAATGGTTTACTTTTTCGCTTCCTAAAGACAATGAGCAGAAAGAAAGAAGGAGAAAGGGCGAGAAGGAGAACGATAGTCAAAGAGAAAGAAAAAAAAAAGGGGGAAGACGAAAAAGGAAAACGAACAATACAAAGAAAAGGGGGGAAAGGGGGGTTGGGACGGGCAGGCGTTGTCGACCCAAATGAAGCTTGTCGGCGCTTAGTTCACGGGGGCTTCGATGATTTTTCCCCCAAGATTTTTGGGCATTCGGGGGAAGTCTGTTTTTTTTGACGACGGAGGTTTATGTTTCTTGCTGAAGCCTTTTTTAAACGAAAAACAAGGAAAATTTGTAAAATTTTTTTGTATTAATAGATTTTTATTGATAGTCGAAAAGGGATATTGGGGATGAATCGAGCACAAAATTGGATTTTTCTCTTTTTCTTCTTTCTCCCGGTTACATAAAAAAAAAAAAAAATGTAGCAAATATAAAACATCCGTGCCAACCCAAAATTTGAAATGCCAAAAAAAAACAAAACCGAATAAAATATTAACTAATGATTAACAAAAACTTTCCCGAATGTAAAATGAAAAAAAAGAAAAAAAAAAAAAAAAAAAAAAAAAAAAAAAAAAAAAAAAAAAAAAAAAAAAAAAAATAATATATATATTATATATATATATATTATATATATATTTAAATAATACACCGGACATATGTGTACATGTTAAAGGAGGCGAAATCGGGTGTCCTTAAGGAAAATGCTTATATCCAAGATTATCCCGGGGCAGCAAGGGAGGAACTAATGGGGGGGCCCTCACCGGCCCACGACCTGCGTGGACAAGGACAAAGGGGAAGGAGGTTTTCCTCCTCTTTTCTGGCCTCCCTTTAAGCGCCGATTATCTCGTGCTAGATGAAAAAAGGGGTTAAAGATGATTACTTCCATGGAAAAAATTTTTTTATGGGGGTATATTATATATAAATACACACACGCACCCCCGCCACACACACAAAAACACACACACACCGCACAACACACACCACACACATACCACACACACACACACAACACACACCAACAAATATATATATATATATAATATATATAATATAAATATATAATATATTTTAATTTAAAAATAATATTAAATAAAGACAGAGGTTTTAATATTTGTATATATACTTTATGGATGTGAAAATATTAAAAATATTATATTATATATATAATATTAATATATATATATTATAA
>NW_023645883.1:0-2500 GCF_015228065.2 Penaeus monodon
CCACGAATTTTTCACGGCCTCGTTCTAAAAAACACTCTCTGGGGGTGTTAAACCCACTTATCTGAAGATCACCCATTTTTTCCCACAAAAACCCCCAGTGTACTTTTTTTGCAGTTATCGTGACGTCTTTGTACTCTTTGGGGGCTAATTTCTCGCACTCTAAAACAATATTTTTTGTTGCTTTCACCTCTTTTTACCACATTTTTTTTAACAGAGAACTGTCGTTGTTTATCATATAATGCTTCCGTAGTTGGCCCTTTTTGCTTGCTCTTTGAACATGGATGCTTTCCGTTCAACCTTAAAATCACTCCTTGACAGCTTTCCCAATTTAACCCTGTCTACCTTATCGGGTCTCTCTAACGAATTGCCCATGCTTCCCTTTTCCCGTCCTTTTTTGTTGAGCTTTTCGCCTTTTTTTTTTTGAATCTTCTTTTCCTTTTTTCCTCTGTCTTTTATTATTTTTATTATTATTATTTTTTTTTTATTATTTTTACTATTATTATTATATTTTATTATTATTTTATTATTACTATTTCAGTATTATGTATGCATACCCTGCAGCAGTTGCAAGCAGCATACTTTTTTTGAAACAGGCTGGTTTCCTGGTCTGGTTTCAGCCCCGGGATCAGCGAAATCGAGGGGCATCCGTCCCACGGACTTCCACTCCTGGTGGTACAGTAGATAAACTGGACATCTACCGAACTGGAAGGAAAGCAAAAATAGTCATGGAGGATGAACAAAAAAAAAAGAAAAATTTGGAAGCAGCATATATCGCGCGGAAATATTGTCACACGGCATCGGTAGATTCAAACTACCAAGGTCACGGAAAACAATATACGAATACGAGGGGGAAGTCACAGTCAAAAATATATATCACGTGTGGGTATATATTATCTGTAATTTTTGTGATGTATGTATTTTTTGACGAAGATCAATCGAAACCGGGCAAATACATCCTTTATTTTGAAGACATTCTTTTATTCATACCCTTTTTTAAAAACCATTATCTCATCATCATCACAAACACGTAAAGTTATTTTTTTATCATTATTTTTTGTTTTGTTTTTTGTTTCATTATTATTTTTATTATTCATTATTATCATTATTATTATTAAAGATATTTTCATGATCAATATTATTATTTCACGACGTCCTTATTGTATTTTTTATTACATTATCATCACATTAAAATTTTTATCCAAAAATTATATTATCTTTTCAAGCCCACATTTCTTCACTATTAAAATTTTTATTTTTTTCATTTTTATTTCATTTTATATTTTGTTTTTGTTGTTTTTTCTTATCTTTTCATCGTATTTTACTATACATTTTTTGTCATTATTAAATATATTAATTAATATATATATATATAATATATATATATATATATATATATATTTATATAATATATATTATATACTATCACACACACATATATATATTATATTATATATATATTATATAATATATAAAAATATATAAGCATACCATATTTATATTTTAATATAATATATATATATTTATATATATATATATATTTATACATATATGTTGTATGTGTGTATGTGTGTTGTGTGTTGCGTGCGTGTGTGTGTGGTGTGTGTGGTGGGGTGTGTGTGTGTGTTGTGTGGTGTTGTGTGTGTGTGTTGGTATTATATATATTTTAAATTATTATTTTATTAATATATATTAAAAATTTATATACTATATATATTAAGATAGATAGATAGATAATAGATAGATAATAACAGAATGTCTCCTTCTTTTAACGGTAGGTTCACGTCTGAGCCCCGTGGTCACGCATACTTTTTTTTTTTTTGGTGTGTCCCTTTTGGAGTGAGTAGGGGTAGGGTCCCCAGTTCCTTTCCCCCGGGAAGTGCCTTTTTTAGGTAATCATTCTCTCTTTTCACCCGGGATAGACCAGCACTGACTTGGGTGGCTTGCCCGCACAGGGCTAGGTAGGGAAACGAGGTGAAGTTCCTTCCCAAAGGGAACAACGCCCCGGCCGGTGACTCGAAACCCCCGAATCAATTGCCGTCGTGACAGTCTTGATCTGATTAACCATTCGGCCATCGCGGCCTTTGACAGATATGATACATAATTTTTTTCTTTTTTTATATATATGATATATGCAAATTTTTAAAACATAGATCTACTCACACCACACACACACACACACACACACACACAAACAAACCACACACACACAACAACCCCAACCCCACACACACACACAACACCCCACACACAACACCACACACACACACACACACCACAATATATATATATATAAATTTAATATATATATATATAAAAATAATGTTTGTGTGTGTGTGTGTGTTGTGTGGGTTGTGTGTTGTGTGTTTATATATATATATATATATATATATATATATATATATATATATATATATATATATATATATATTATTCTGTGTGTTGTTTTTTAAAATTATATATATATTATAATATATATATAATTTTATATTATATATATTGT